>NW_026712336.1:5920641-5998141 GCF_030504385.1 Musca domestica | reverse complement strand
TTTCAATTTAGTACGAAACCGACCCTTCCACACCCTCATTCCATCCCTGCCTTCATTCACTGTAAAATTTGTGTATGATGGTAGTTAAAAGAAGAAGTGTTAGTTTCGATTCTTTTATTTATTTCATATACGCCACAATTCTTAGAGCTTTTTGTCGTGTCCATCTGTTTGTCTGTCTGTCTCCCTAGTGCCATTGTAGTTAAATTCTTAGGAAGTTAACCAAGTGTTTGTTTTGTTTTTATTTTTTTGGTTTTGTGGCTCATCCTTTCAGTGATCGGTTTTTATTGTTTCATATATGTATGTAGGTATGCATCTTGGTCCAGGCAATGAATGCCTTGGTTTTTTTCTTGTGCCTGCGATTTTTAAATAACGTATTACATTTAGTGAAGGTTAATATGTGTCAAAAGGAATGCTTTCAGCTGTTCGAAAATAACATGAACGGGTGTAATACTGTCTGAATACTTGGGAGTGTCAATAATAATTTCGGACAGTTGGAGTCTTTTTTTTTGGCTGGTATTGGAAAACGTTTTAAATTGCTTTTGTGACTTTCATTAGAAGGGCGGTCGTAAAAAGTGGCATGGAACGGCATTGTTTGCTAGCATGGCAACTGTCTATTGAGGAAAATAGAAATATTGGGAAATAAACTGTTTTAGAATGTCATTAAAAGTTATGGAAATAAAGACAGTCATTCTGCTGTAAATGTGATAGAGGTATATATTATTGCTGCATGTGACTTCTCGAACAAAATATCGAAAACGCCAACACTTAAAATCGAATATAGTTGGAATTTGTTTGTATGATATATAATTTAAATGAAATAAGTTAAATAAAATCAGTCGTTTTTTCCGACAGATGTATATCTCCAGCCTTGCGTTCGTATCTGACCTAAGTCTAAAGCAAATATTACAACGTAACAGATTTGGCCTATATCGAGTGATGCTGTGAGATATGTGATAATTTTTAGTAAATATTGTATAATTCTACTTCACCTTTTACTTTTCCTGAAAAGTTACCATAAGGAGTGGGCCCATTGATTCCTTATTCACATCACATCCCTGCTTGAGAGAGATATTTAGTTAGAAAAGAATCGCTTACTTGTTTTGCATGTTATGCAATCCATAAATACTGACAATTGTGGGGGATGTGCCAAAAGGGCTGGCCGATATATCCCATCTTCCACCAGATATTTTGTTAACCAAAATATAGGGATGTCAGAAATTTGGAGAGAATCTGGAGCCTATTTCGCATTTTCTGAGAGATATAAGATATTCAAAATTTTAACCCGTTGTGGGTGAGGTACCAGAAAGAGTAGTCCGATATATTTCATCTACATACCAAATATTGTGATGGTAAAAATATTGATTTGTGCGAAACTTAAAGATAATTGGACTTTTATTTCACATTGAATAAAAGTGAGAATTACTCAAAATGTTGGTACTTCGTGGGGAGGTACCTGAAGGAGGGTGTATCCCATCCCCATACTAGACCTTGTGTTGGCGGAAATATTATTATATACCGCATTTGAAAAGAATCGGATGCTTACTTTGCCCTTTATTGTGCACCAAACGTGTAATATCAGTCCGAATAGTATGAAATTTGCACGTACGATCAGATTGGACCTGAAAATAAGTATACCAAATTGATCGAAATCGGTTCAGATGTAGCTATAGCTCCCATATATATTGTTCATCCGATTTGTTATTTTTGTCCTCCGCAGTCGTAATATGCACTCTGTAACAACAATATTTGGGGAAATATATCAAATACAGCTCAGAAATACATTTGCTAAATTTTATCGAGATCGCTTCAGATTTGGATATAGCTCCCATATATATTTTTATCCGATTTCAAATTAATTGTGCACCAAATGGGCAATACAAGTCCGAATTTAAAACATACAAATGCTTCGGCATAGTTAGTCCTTTGAACTTTAAATTATAATTATAATCATAGCGTGTATGATTGAATTATCCCACAAAAACTTTTAGTTGTTATGCGCAGCTCTACTAAATTAGCAAAGTGGTGTAGGGTATCATAAAATCGGCCCCGCCCGACTTTAAGACTTTCTTTACTGGTTTGTTGTTGCAAAATGGTCATGCTTAATTCCATTATTGTTGTTTTTATAAAAACAACATTTGTTTATTTGTGGAGAAAGATGGTAATGTTTACCAGGAGGTAAAGCAGGAAATACCTAGGTTTCGGAAAGAGCCACCTATCCTCATCAGTTACCTATGTTTTCTTTCAGGGATATTCTCCTAAGGAATTATTGTAAAAATAACTCCAATGACAAAAAAAACTTTTTTTACCCAAGTGACGAGATCATAAGCTCCATAGAAGAGGAACCAATTGGTTTTTCGGTGGTGAATATAGTCGTTAAGATCATCGAAATACCGAATTCAGGAAGGTACCGTTGTATGGTGGATATACAAAGACGTGGACCTGTATAGTCAAATTTCTGTTATAGCTTGCAGTACCCATTAGGAACTTTAAATACGAAAATTGGAAATTATTGCGGCGAATAATGTCATTAAAATCATCGAAATAGGAAAAGTACTGCTATATGGGGGCTAAGCGAAGACTTGGGGCTACATACGCAGTTTTCTCTCACAGGCTGCAGTACCCAGTACGAACTTCAAATACTAAATTTGAAACAATTCCGGTGACTATTGTCGCTAAAATCATCAAAAATATAGGGGGGATAGCGCTACATGGGGGCTATGCGAACACCTGGACCTGGATAAACAATTTTCTGTCGCGGGCTGTAGTATCAAATACGAACTTACAATACGAAATTTAAAACGATTCCGGTAAATAATGTCACTAAAATCATCGAAATACCGAATATATGGGGGTACCGCTATATGGGGTCTATACGAACACCTGGACCGGCATATGCAATTTTCCGTCACAGGCTGAAGTACTGGTTACGAACTGCTAATACGAAATTTAAAACAATTTTGGTGAAAAGTGTTCGTAAAATCATCGAAATACCGAATATAGGGATATACCACTATAATGGCGCTATACCAAAAGGTGGACCTATGTAGCACATTTTCAATACCAAAAGTCCTGCAGAAAAAACACATCACATCCTGCAGAAAAAACACATCTGAGTAAAATTTTACTACTTTAATTTGTTCGGAAGCTGGAGTGAATTCGACAAACAGACGGACGGACGAACATACGGTCGGACGGACATTGGTTTGTGGATCTAATATGTATATTTCAAGGTGTCATAAACGAAATGACAAACTAAATATACCCCCCATACTATAGTGGAGGTTATAAAAAACACAGTAAGGAAGGGTTAAAAATCGATCGGGCCGACTATATATACCCTACACCACTATGCATATTTAGTAGAGCTCTCGTAAAAAAAGGTTTATATTAGACATTTCTCAGCTCTATGAGATATCTGGGACAAAATATCATTATTGTAGAGTGCATATTCCGAAAGTGAGAGACAGAAAAGCAGCAAATCGGTTGAAACATATATATGGGAGCAAATTTGAAATATTTGCTTCTAGACTAAATTCGGTTGGAAGTGCATAAATTTACTCCATTTGGGCTAATATTAGCCGTTTGGTGCACAACAATCCTGAAATCGGATAAAGATATAAAAAAATTTATACTATATTGGCTATTTGGTACACAATTAACCCGAAATCGGTTGAAGATAGGTGGGAGCAATGTTTAAATTTAACTTGATTATCAACAATTTCAATAGGGTTCGTCCTTGGGCCGAACAAATATTGTTTGGAAAATTTCATATCAATCGGATAATAAATGCGACCTGCATTTTGTTTGCAAAAATACACGGACAGATGGACGTCAGAAAGTAATTCTATGAAGATCTTTAAAAGTAACTATGGGTTTATCTCTTATTTATCTCTTATCTCTTAAAAACAAGTGCATAAGGACATAATACCCTTACCACCATGTGGTGTAGGGTATAATGCTCAAAATTATCAAAATATCGAATATAGGGACGTACATTTCTATGGGTCTATACAGAAACTTGGAGCGATATACCTCATTTTCAATCCCATACAAATTTCAGACAAAATGGACCGAAATCGTAGCCATCTATATCGTTCCTCATACTTAAATCATCTTAGAAGTTTACACTGACAAACATTGGAAGGTCGCCACCCACTTAGAATTCGGAAACTATGAACTCTGAAAGGATTCTGGACATTGCACCAGGCCTAAATTAGTCCTCTTAAGGACTGTATGTATCGACTTTAATTCATTATATAAGTCCTTAAGTTGAATATCGTGTTGCAATGGTCCCTAAAATTTATGGTGGATGGAGTAGAAAACTATATTTTTTGAATTACGTTTCGTTTCTCGTCTGCTAACTAAAATTGTCATTACATTGCCCATAATCCAGCATTTTTCGGGCCGAACAACTAGCATTGGCGGTAAAGGCTAGTCGCCTGTCGATATTGGTGAATGTGATACTCTAAAAGTGTCTGTGAAAATGACATTCAATGTTATGCCTCTCATAATTTATGAGTTTTCATTTACGTGCTTAAAATAGTGCAAATCACATATGGACACAGGGGCGTAGTGATATCTAATCTACGGGAGGGGGAATATGAAGAATATAAATTTGAAGAGTTCCCTCAAAAATCTGGGGGAAATGGAAAGGACTATTTGTCAGAATATCAAATAGAAAAATATATGATTAGTCTTCCTTACAATCAGAAGATGGGTACGCCACTGCCAATTCTTTCTCTGGCCCAACCATATTTGTGTTTTTTTTTCTACTCTGAAAAGCGCGAATGAACTGGTTGCTATAGTTCAGCAGTTTTACTAGTTAATGTTGCTGTTCTGCATCTGAACGGCTTTTACAAATAATATCGATCGATTTTGTGCCTGATTCTTTTACAAAGCACCGCATACAAACACACATATGAGACAAACATTCACACACACACATACACATATGAGAGCTTTGCCGGAATATGAAGTTTCTGTTTTTTTGAATATCCCTACCAAAACGCTATACTTTTTCAATGTTACTGTGGTTTGTGGCCTTAAAAGGGGGGAGCTTTACTTTGGTCTCATCATCACCATGGATGGCCCCCATAATGGCAGTATGGATATATGAGTGCAGATATTAATGCCTGCATGCTTTATTAGTTACAGGCTTTTGCGCTGAATGCCTGGCACTGACTAAGCCAGTTAAGGCATAAAAGGCTATGGTATGAATATGGTAATGGCGATGATGATGATGACGACGACGATGATGCTGTTTTGGGATTATTATGAAGCTGCTGGCCAAATAGGCTGATATTTTGGTTTCTCGTTGTTTGCTGCATCGCTTTCAAAATGCCTGGGCTTTGTTTGCTTGCGATGGAAGGACTATACACTCGCGCCTTGTTTGCATCTTGCATCGATTTGGGTTGCTATGCTCTCTAAATAGCGAGCAATTAAAGGTGGACATAATTGATGTTTATATTTTGACAGGAAGTCATAATTAAGTAAAACGTTCGCGAACGTAACGTCGTGTTTTGGCTTCACAATGGCCAAGCATTATTTGTCGAGCTTACAAGTTTTGCGATCTTTTTCGCTTTGTTGGTAATTTTTCGAATCGTTGTGTATGTAAAGTGTCATAGATATTATTGTCATCTAAGAACCCTAGGTCATAAATCATTGACAAAGAATTTCGCTTTTGAAAGCTGAAAGGGGTTTGCTTAATGGGTGGAATACCTTTTGGAGGTCTACGATATATGAATAAATTTTTTGGGTAAATAATAGTATGTTACATAACTTTTAAAAGGAGAATACCTTTAGGAGAGAGGAGATCTTAACGAGGTCTTCAGAATAGAAAATATCTTAAGATACAATGTCGCTTCGATGCGATGCTATGGAAGGTTTTATTTTATAGAAATAAGGTTTCTTTACCTGCAGCTAAAATACCTATTTTGTGTTTTCTATAGACGAGATTTTTGAAGTCTTCAATGGGAGGAAGCATCTTTATACGGACCTCTTTAAGATATCAGGTTTACAGGTTTTTTTATATAAAATAAATACCTCCTCGATGGTTACTTAAAAAAAGACGACTTCTTTGATAAGTCTTCTAAAAAATACATCTTTGTGAGGTCTGCTATAGATTAAGGCTTCTCGGAAATGTCTTCTGTATAAGAGAAACAGTTTGGAAGCACTTCTATAAAAGAAGGACTCTCTCAGAGGCCTTTTATAGCGAGGAGGTTTGAGAGGTTTTCTATAAATGAGGAACTTTTTGAAAATTCTTATATAAAAGAAAAAAATCTTCTGAGAGGACTTTTGTAGAAGAAAACTTCTTTGAGATGTCACCCCCTTCTAAATTATTTTTGGTGAAAAATGTTAACCCTTTAGAGAGTCACCAAAGGGGTATTCTTGATCTCATTTTAGAACCAATAAGGAAAGATCAAAAGTCGGTCGGGGCCGACTATATAATACCCTATACCACACTGCGTATTTAGTAGAGCTTCTGTAACAAAAATAGTTTATATTGGGTATTTGTATGAAGTAGATCATACCAACTATGAACCTCAGTTGAATGCGTGTCATGACTTTAGAGTCGTAGTCACAATTCAGAAACTATATTCAACTATGAATCGATTTTCAACAAATTTTGGCGGAGGCTTTTGTACCTGTAGTACCAAATAACATTATTAAGGATAATATTAAAAATTATTTATTGGAGCAATTGACCGGGCCGAGTTTCACCAAATGGAATAAATCGGTTGAATATCGGTTGAATAAATCTTTGGGGTCTCCTACCATTGCTCGTTCCCGTGATAGTGGTAGCGTAGCCCGTTGTCAAGGAAGTGGACGGAAGAAAACAGCAACATCAGCAGAAATGGTTCGAAGAGTAAAGAAGCGATTTTATCGAAACCCGCGTCGCAGTGGCCGAAAAATAAGTTGAACATATCGCCATATCCCATTCGGCAAATATTAAAAAATAAGAAGCCCTTGAAATTCCAAAATTGCAAGAACTTATACCGCAACAGAAAGAAATTAATCTCAAGAGAGCTAAAGAGTTGCATCGCTTGGCCGAACGTGGCGAACTGCCGAATATGGTTTTCTCCGATGAGAAAACATTCGTTGTCCAGCAGTTTGAAAACGAACAAAATTATCGTGATTACTTGCCAAAGAGGTCAGCTGAAAATGTGCACTTTCGGTTAGCTACCAGAATTCAAGCGCCGTAGGTAACTCGCTTGAGGGTTAAAATTTTCAACCAATAATCCTCGTACTTGCGGAAGACGCTGAAGAAGCGAATTCCAAGGAATCTTAATTTGAAATTTTAAAAAAATATTGAAGATGAGAGAGCTTACCCTCCCCATTATGCAGGATAAGCTATAAACGTTTAAAACACCAATTCTATTTTCGATCTTCTATTTTTACATCTACTTCTGTTACCTAAAGAGTTTTTATACCCTCCACCATACATAGTATGGAGGGTATATTAAGTTCGTCATTCCCCAACAAAGTATGTATATTCTTGATCAGCGTAAAATTCTAAGACGATTTAGCCCTGTCCGTCCGTCCGTCTGTCCGTCTGTTGTAATCACGCTACAGTCTAAATGAATTAAGATAGGAAGCTAAAATTTTGCACAGATCTCTCTTTTGTCTGCAGGCAGGTTAAGTTCGAAGATGGGCTATATCGGTCCACGATATCGTATAGCCCCCATATAACGGTACCCCCCGATATTCGGTATTTTGATGATTTTACCCACATTTTTCAACGGAATTGCCTGAAAATCCACATAAGCAGTTCGTTATGGGTACTTTATACCTCGGAATAGAATTATCTATATAGGTCGACGATATCGTATAGCCCCCATATAATGGTACCCCCCGATATTCGGTATTTTGATGATTTTAGCCACATGTTTCAATTGAATTGTCTGAAATTCCACACAAAATCTCTTATGAGTATTTCACCCCCTGAAATAGAATTGTCTATACAGGTCCACGATATCGTATATCCCCCATATAACGGTACCCCCCGATATTTGGTATTTTGATGATTTTACCCACTTTTTTCAACGGAATTGTCTGATAATCCACACAAGGAGTTTCTTGTGAGTACTTTACCCCAGACATAGATTTGTCTATAAATGTCCACTATAAAATATAGAGGTATTTTAAAGATTTTAAAATAATTTTCAATGGATTTTATTTTTTTTTTAAATTTTCTAATTTGTTCCAAATGGTGGAGGGTATTCAAAGTTCGGCCCGGCCGAACTTACTGCTTTTTTACTTGTTCTTATTATTATTGGAACAAGTTTAAAATACCATTCGGTTTTGCAGATCGATCTATACCTCAAGAAAATCAGAATATAACCTATTTTTTGGGAGTAATTATTAATCATAAGTTTAACCTTTTTTGCAAAATGTACGAAAAGGAATTGACCGATAAATTCCATATTCATATCAGGGATCTGGTTGACAGAAATATTTAGATATACCAAGTGTGAATAGAATCACTGACTTGTTTTGCCAGTTATAAGAGATATATAGTTACTTAAAATTGTGATCTTATTGGGGGAAGGTACCTGAATGAGTGAGTTGATATCTGCCATCTTCACACTAGAGCCCGTATTGGAAAAAATATTGGAATGCATGAAATTTGAAGAAAATCGGAGGGTTATCTCGCAGTTTATGAGCAATTTTGTTATTCAAAATTTTGACCCCTTTGTGGGGCAGGTACCAGAAGCATTGGACATTGGGAGTTATTTAGATATGCCGATGTTAAAAGTGATCGCATACTCATTTCCCGTTGTATGGGCTTCATGGTTATTCAAAGTTATGACCCTTTATGGAGGATGTACCATAAGGTGTCTACCATCTTCCCATCACAACTTGAGTTAGTAGAAATATTGGAATATGTGATGTTTAGATTTAATAGGCTGGTTATTTCGCATTTTTGGAGAGATATAATTATTAAAATTTGGGCCCGTTGTGGGGGAGGAACAAGAAGGAGTAGTCCGATATATGCCAACTTCACACTAGAGCTTGTGTTGATAGAAATATTGGGATGAGCGAAATTTGAAATTGGACTCTTATTTCACGTTTTACAAGAGTTATGGTTATTCAAAATTTCGTCCCCTTGGGGCGGGGGGAGGTACTTGATGGAGTGGACCGACTTTGTCCATTTTCAGACTCAATACAAATATTAGGATTTGCAAAATTTTAATAAAAGTGAACTATTCTTTCTTGTTCTATGAAGCAAATTATTTTCTATGCAAATTGTAATCTTTTGTGGGGGAGGTACCAGAAGGAATGGACCGATATTGCCTATCTCCAAACTCGATTTAAGTTTGAAAATAATATTATGATTTACCAAGTTTGAATTGAATCGGATACTCTCTTCGAGAGTTATCGTGTACACCAGGCACCCAGTCGGATGGACGGACGGACGCCTTTAAATCGACGCACAGGATTTTTTGTCGGACAGTGTTATTGAACTCGTAATGTTTTTTAATATTATGGAGCCATTAGACAATTTTATAATGTTGATAAAAATTTCTCGACTTGTATATGAAGGCAGTGTCAAATATTGAATTGTTCTGTACTCCTGTGGAATGAATTTGCACATATGCACACATTATAAATTCAGCTAATTCGAGTAAAAGCTTGTTTCTTTTACAAACATCAGTGTTCCACACACACACTCACCTCTGCACAAAATCAACACCTTTGCAAATATTTACCAAACCCCCTCCTGATAACGGCAACAATCATAAAAGGAGCTTCACTGGCGCGATAATGAACCCCATTTTAAAGTCACTACCATTCAATACGATTTGATTTACAATCCCATTTCGATTATAATCGATGATGATGGCGATGGTGATGACGCAATGTGTGTTTGTTTGGATGGCTATATGAGGTGCGCTGAAGCAAGTCTGCATAGGAGGGTATTATTACCTTGGCCATATAGTCTTCTTAGTGGACGACTGGCTGACTATTCGCGCCATCGAAAGTGTTCGATGCCACTTGGCTCTCGGCTGGTGGTGAGATTTGTTGCAACGTGTGTGTGTGTGTGTGAGTGTTGGTGGTGTTAAATAAAATCCATTTGAAATGCACATGAATAGAAATACTGCATGAAAGGTGCAAAAAAAAAAACATATAACACCACAATTCGGATCTTAGCAAACGAATGAATGTTGTTTTTGTTTTTAAAACCATTTTACAATAGGCTTTTGAAATACACATAGGGGTAGGGTGGGTGTATGATGTTACACTTCAGTGTAAAGCTGTTTTTACCTTGCTGTGTTATTCAAAGACAATGGCAGTCAAATAAAGTTCATGGGCAGTTGTTTAAAGACTGGGTACTAGCCTTCTACATATGTGGAAAAACAGAAAATTTAATGGATTTCATAAAAAAATTATTTTGAGAATATATTGGAACCCAAGATAGTCGCATCGAAAAATATTTCTCGGAATGGTAAATTTTTGGATATTTTTATACCCTCAGCCATATGGCTACAGAGGGTAGATATCATTTGATACGGTCAAAACGTGCCTAGTCGAATAACGGTTTTAGACCCAACTTGGTACATCGTTATATTAATGTCAAACGTAGATCGAGTTCGGAAATGGACAATATCGGTCCACTCCTTCTGGCACCTCCCCCACAAAAGGTCGAAATTTTCAAAAAATATATTTTTTGCACAGAAAGAGAAAGGATAATCCGATTTTGCTCCAACTTTGCGAATCCCAATATTTACATCAGTGCTAGGTCAGGTGCGAAAATGGACAATATCGGTCCACCTCCCCCGCAAAGGGCCAACATTTTAAATAATTATAACTCTTATAAAATGTGATGTAACAGTCCGATTGTGTTGAAATTTCACACATCCCAATATTTTTATTAACCCAAGTCCTGGTGTTGAGATGGTCCACTCTTTCTGGTACCTCCCCCACAAAAGGTCGAGTTTGTCAAAAAATATAATTTTTGCACAGACAGATAAAGGATAATCCGATTTTGCTCCAACTTTGTAAATCCTAATATTTGCGTTAGTGCTAGTTCAGGTGTGAAAATGGACAATATCGGTCCACCCCATAAAGTACCTTCCCCCACAAAAGGTCGAATTTTTCAAAAATATATTTTTTGCATAGAAAGAAAAATGATAATCCAAATTTGCTCAAACTTTTCAAATCCTAATATTTGCGTCAGTGATAGGTAAGGTTTGAAAATGGACAATATCGGTCCACTCCATCAAGTACCTCCCCCACAAATGTTAAAAATTTTGAATAATTATAAGTCTTATAAAATGAGATGTAAGAGTCCGATTATCTTAAAATTTCACACATCACAATATTTTCATATGCCCAAGATCTGTTGTTAAGATGGAATATATTGGTCCACTCCTTCTGGTACCTTCGCCGCAAAAGGTCGGAAATTTAAATATCCATTAAGCTCATAAAACGCGAAATTAACATCGGATTCCATTTAGACTTGGCACTTCTGAATATTCCTCCTGGTATCTCTCCCACAAAAAGTTAAAGTTTTGAATAACCAAAACGTTTATAAAATCCGAAATAAGCATCAGGTTCTCTTTATATTTCACAAATCCCATTATTTCCACCAACAATAGATTCGTTGTGAAGATGGGATATATCGGACCACTCCTTCTGGTACCTCCCCAACAAAGTCTCAGAATCCATGAAGCTCATAAAGAGCGAAATCGACATCCGATTCTATTAAAGACTTGGTACATGGCAAAATTTTCATTAACACAACACAGTCTAAACCAAGCACGTCGCTATGTTTATATCATATTTATTAAGGTCCGATACGAAATGGCCAATATTGGCCCATTTCTTTGGAACCTACTGCATAAAGGGTTAAACATTTGAATAATCATAACAGAAGTCAAAATATTTTTAAATAGTCGAACATGGACATCTGTCTGCAAAACCGATACTTTTTTACTTGTTTTTTGTATATTTAAGTTATTTAAATTTTATTCTGGTAACTGCTATAAAATTTGAGTTCCATAGCCTTCGAATATTTCAATATCGTGATTTCAAATGTATGCCGCTAAAAAAACATTCAAGTATTTAAACTCTGTTTTTTATCAACTCAATAAAACATCCATTGAAATATCCCAAAAATAAATGCTAAAAATCCCCTGCTCTAAAGCCAAGGTGTGAAATATTTCGCCCATGATTGTCAACAATCTTTTGGCACATTGAACACGAGAAAAAGGAAAAAACCCGTAACAAAAAAACTCTTGCCACAAATCCAATGGACTGCGGTGCACTGCGGCAGTGTTTTCATTGCATTCCGGCCTGTGGCTTGATTTCATGTCGATATTATATAAAATTTAATAAGCGTCGATATAAACTTTGTCACGTGGATGCCATAAATTTTATACACAAAAAAAAATTGTGGCAAAAAAGGGGGTAAATCTGAATATGTGCAACGTTAATAGGTTGGTTCACTCATGTTCGGGAAAGCTTGAGATATATTAAATAATATTGCTATGATTTAAAATATTCTGATCTGAAGGAAGTCATTCCTATGTGGTGTCGAAAAAAGGCTAGTGAGCGGCAAATATTGAAAAAGAACTCAAGGTAAAGCCATTGAAATTCCAAAGAGTGAAGGAACTTACACAACAACAGAAAGAAAATAGACTCAAAAGAGCTAAAGTGTTGCTTCGTTTGGCCGAAAGTGGTAAACTGCCGAATTTGGTTTTCTCCGATGAGAAAACATTCGTTATTGAGTAGTTTGTAAACAATCAAAATGATCGTGTTTATATGCCAAATAGGTCAGCTGAAAATGTGCACCTTCGGTCGCTCTCCGCTCATATTAATCGATCGTGACATAAGAATGAATGCCGAATATTATCACGAAAATATTGAGGAGGGTGTATTAAATTAAAGAATAGGACATTTTAGCCGCAGACCTGCGCCCATCGCACTCTGCACGCGCCACCTAAGAATGGTTACAAAATGAAGTCCCTCGCTTCATTTCCAGAGCACAGTGGCCACCAAAATCTCCGGATACCAAACCGTTAGACTATTGTGTCTGGAGTATTTTGGAAAACAAGGTTGGCACTTAAAAACACCAAAATGTCGATCACCTCAAGCAAGCGCTTCGCCGGAAATGGGTCAAAATACCGCAGAGCAACATTCGGACAGCGTATGACGGTTTCATTAACCGTTTGAAGGCCATAATTCGTGCCAAAGGTGACCAATTCGAACAAATCTAAACTTATTCTAAAATTTGATGCTATATTCGACATTTTTGGCTTTCATTCAATAAAATTTAATAAAAAAAAATGCAAAAATTATGTCGTTCGACTTTGTTGCAGGAATATGGAGCTAGTTTTCGAAATATGTACTTATGTGCACGAAAATTACTAAATGCCACTGAATTTGGTACAATTTCGATTTGGGTTTACCGATAGATGTATGTAGGTTTGGAAATTCGTTCTTATGTATACTATATGGAACTAAATTTGGTACATTATAAATTTTGGGTGAGCCGGTAGAATTGGAATCCTGAAATAATATTTCTAATAGACTGTGTAATGTAGGTAGTTATGAAAATTTGTACTTAAATGTACTAAATGTGTACTTAAGTGTACTACATGGCACTAAATTTGGTACGATTTTGATTTGGGTAAACCAATAGAGCTAGTATCCTGCAATTTGGAAATAACATTACTGTCGGAGTGTAGGATTGGGATATGGAGATCGGATCAGATAAGGATATAGCTTGCATATATATCTGTATACGATATCAGGTTTATTGTGCACCAAATGGCTAATATTAGCCCAAATGGGCTGAATTTCGGCAGTTCTGGCCAAACTGAGTCTAGAAGCAAGTTCTTCAAACTAGGTGGAAATCGGTTCAGATACAGCTATAGCTTCCAAATATATGTTTCATCCGATTTGGTGCTAAAGTCCCTCACATTTGTAACTATAATAACATACCGGGCATAAAATATTACTAGAAAATACCTCTGCCAAATTTTATCGAAATCGGTTAGGATTTTTAGAAAGTTTCGATATACATCTTCATCCGATCTGAAGTATCCATTACGAACATCAAATGTGAAATTTGAAATAATTCCGGTAAATAATGTCGGTAGAATCATTAAAATACCGAATATCGGGGGGTACCGTTGTATAGGGGCTATACAAAGAGGTGGAGCTGCACAGAAAATTTTTCTGTCATAGGCTGTAATATCCATAACGAACATCAAATGTGAAATTTGAAATAGTTCCGGTAAATAAAGTCGCTAAAATCATCAAAATACCGAAAATCGGGGGCTACCGTTATATGGGGGCTATACGAAGACGTGGACCTACAGAGACAATTTTCTGTCATAGGCTGTAGTATCCATTATGAACTTCAAATATGAAATAGTTCCGGTAAATAATGTCTCTAAGATCATCAAAATACCGAAAATCGGGGGGTACCGTTATATGGGGGCTATACGAAAACGTGGACCTGCACATACAATTTTCTGTCATAGGCTGTAGTATTCATTACGAAATTCAAATACCAAATTTTAAATAGTTCCGGTAACTAATGTCGCTAAAATCATCAAAATACCGAATATCGGGCGGTAACATTATATTGGGGCTATAGACCTACATGACCCATTTCATACCAAAAGTTCTGCAGACATAATATACATTTGAGTAAAATTTTATCAACCTACTTCATTTCGTTCGGAAGCTAGATTGATTTCCACAGACGGACAGACGTCCAGACGGTCGGACATCGCTAATCGGCATAGAATTGTATGCTGATCAAGAATATATAAACTTTGTGGGGTCTAAAATGTATATTTCTAGGTGTTACAAACGGAATGACAAACTTAATATACCCTCCATACTATTGTGGAGGGTATGAAAAGGCTAAACACGATCACTGATGTAGTAGCGATTACTTGCTATTGTTATTTTTAAGAGAGTAAATTCACTAGCTCCCCTTTATGTAAGCCCTCCCTATTGCACATCGAACTGTTCATTATATATGGTAAACACCATCAAGTAAATGAGAATTATTTAACCTATCCTGTAAACGGTAGCAGAATTTTCAATTACGCTACTAATGTATACTTGTCTGAATTATTAATGTTGTCCCGGGTTACTGTCGTCGGTTGCTCTTGTGGTCAATTGGTGAAGAAATTATATTCTCGAATAAAAATTAAAATTTTTTAAACTATAAATGAAATGTTACGAATAATGACAGCCGATTTCAAACAACCTCTTGAGCTCCCTATCCCATAAGCTCTCTCTTGAGCTATTCATCCCATCAAATATACCAACAACAACCTGTTTAGCTTTTGCTCCACTAGGGCTGTACGACTTGTGAAACCATGTGTCCACGGTACCTCTAGCCTAAGTATAACCACATTAGGAAACGTCACCACATACGACGGACCTAATGAAACATTTTAAATTAGTTGAATGTAAATCTCAGGACTTTTGAAATTTTGTGTGTAGTAGCTGGAACTAACCTATTATACATTTCAACAATTTACCTAATCTCCATGGCATGGGCTTAGTGAAAGATTCTCGATACCCTTTCACTTGCACTCATACGTTACAGATATTCTTTAAACATCTTCGATACGATTGTATATCATTTTCAAATTTCCGCTTTTTGTAACGCTTACTCAATGTAGAACGTTTGTTCAATTCGAACTTGTATTCATACATTTGCCATAACTTTTGTCAATGATATTCTCAACAAAGTTGCGCTAATGTTCGTTCATATAAAGATTGGCATTAAAATTGAAAGAACAAAAAAAACAATTCAAATTTATGCACAAATTCTTTTTCTTCGATGGCACTCAGAACAAGCAACACCAGCAAATCCACCAAAAAAGAAGCCCATTGACTTTAGCTGTTCATATTTGTCTGGCATTCAGATTATGCTAGTGAAGGAATATGAAGAAGAAGCAAGAAGTCTCTTAGGGTTAAGTGCCACGATCATTTGAACAGTAAGCAGCGTTATTTGGTACAAGCATTCAGCTGTTCATGACTGCTGCCATGGCTTTGGTGTTCTTTGTCAATTTTTTTTATATTTCACATTTTTTTTTGTTATTGGGCAAATGCGACAGCCAGCAGAAGGCTGGCAGAACCAACACTAAGTGAAAAATTTATGGCAATTTAATTGGAAATGATATGTAAACAATGAGACACTATTTAAAAGTGCTGGAATAAAAAAAAAATATTGAAATCTGTTAACGATTTTTGTTTGGAGTTCTTCTTTATTCAGTGAGTTATATGTATTTTTAATGAAGGTTAGGTCACATATTTGAGTGCATTACGAGCATATCTTATGTGGATTTGAATGTGAAATATTTTCTTAATTTTCCTTTGAAAAAATTAAGTTTTGTTTTTTATGCAGATAGTTGGTTGCAAGACTGAATGTTATAATATTATGGATTGTAAGTCTTTGAAAAAAATTCACAATTGTTGGTTTTCAGGATTAATTCTTTTGAAAAGAGAAAAATCTCTAAAATGAATAAATTTTTTTTTTTTTGTTTGTAAAAAAAAATTTTTACATCCAAATATTTTTAAGTCAGGAGGGATTTGAAAAAAAAAAAAACATCGTAAAAACGGAGAATTCGATGTATAAGAAAAAGTTGGACCCGTATTCACAAAACATAATTTTTAACATACCCATTACAAAATAGTAGTACCAAGTACCATTATATGAGGGATATACGATACTAAACCCCCTAAAAACGTGGCTAAATTCTTCCGGATATCGGGATATCAGGACTAATATGGCCGACTAATTTATCGCTAATTCATTGTGAAAAATATTGCTAAAAACCGCCCCCCCAAAAAAAAAAAAAAAAAAATTAAAAAAAAAAAACATAAAAACAAAGACTATAGTGGTGCGGGTCTGACCGATACCCGATGTGATACCCTACAACACTAAAATATATGTGGAAAACTTCAAACCAATTTTTGTCTATTTTTTTTTTTTTTTTTTTTTTGAAATAGTGCCATACTTTTCTGTACAAATGTTACCTTTGCTTTTTGACCGGGAAATTTGTCTTATATTTACCTCTCTATATCGTGCTGATTGGTTTTCAAAACAATTATCAAAATGTTAGACTTTGCCTTGTTCTAAAATCTCTTTTCAAGCATCTTGACTATCAGTATCAGGTCAGAAGAAAAATTTTAATATATTTGTGATTTGGCAGGGATTTAAAATATTCACGGTTTAGTGAAAACTTTTTGTATTTTTTTCAGAAGTTTAGGCTTTTCCCCAGCACTTAAATCCAGCCCTATGCTAAATTCCGCGACGATTGATCTATAATTGCGACCTGTAGAGCAGCGGCAAAATCAGGAAATTTAATTGTTTTTGGTCCATTTCAACCCATAAATATTTTGCGATCATATCTAGGGTTCTATTCTGACCTTATCCTTACATCCATTCTCAATTTCGTGAGGATCTGTCCATAATGGCGACCTGTGGCGTGATTACAATTTAACATGAACAGACCGACGGATATACATAGCCAGATCGACTTAGCTCGACTTAGTTTCCTATATTGACGTGTTACATAATTTTTTAGCCCAATTAAACCCGTAATACCCCCAACACAGAGTGGTGTAGGTAAACCTATACCAAAACCAATTTAGGGATGGCTGTAATAAATTGAGAGCTTGTGTTTCCCTTTTCAATACCAACCAATAAAAGTCAAAAGTCGGGCAGGGTTAACTAAATGATACTATAGAGCTATTTGTAAAACTACTACTGTAACGTGGTTTTCTCGTCGGCCGGAGTAAGCTCAGCTGTACCCAGGGTCTCCATAAGGACCCCCCAAACCTTATGAAATAAGAAGAGTAGATTTCTCCTCTTCCTGGAGGTAAAAATGGGTGATATAATGATTTTTAATACCAAATTACAATCTACTCGTGTTTAAATACGATGAGATGAATATTGAGTATAGGATGCCGAATGGACTTCAGAGGTGCTCTGAAATTTAAGGGGACGATTCAATTGATGATCGGGAGTTCGTCGCTTACTACGTCTCGCACCTGTACTATGTTTGGCAAGGACCTCAACGAATTATGGATAATCGAGAACTATGATGTCGGGTTGTTCACGATTAGTACTCGGATGGTTGATGTGCAATGTGATTTGTCTACGGTTCGAAGGTTATCTGGATGTTGAACAAATGTTGATTGGTGAGAAAGATCACAAATAACTATTTGATAGGTTCGGTTTTCGGGGTGATGGCGATTTGAAGGTAATTGGGAACTTGATGATGGTTGCCAGATGTTGATTTGTGTGGAAGATCTGATCATAGGCAGAATTAAGATGTTGTGTTCAGCATATTGACGATTTGAAGGTGATCGGGAACTTATGGTCGTCGGTTGTCGACAGGTTACCAGGGAAAATAAGGTTGGTGTTCTTTACGACGTCGGCGTTGGGATTTGGAGGTAATCGGGGATTACGATGTAGGTGGAATGTTGATGTGAAGGTCTTCGGAGGCCGATTGGGGACTTGTGGCATAATAGTTAGTAGTTCACTGTGGGGACACTCGAGAGCAGCTACCCAAGACTTCGTAGACGGATAGAGATTTGTTCGGGTTCGGCAGATCGCTGAGTGTAGATTCGGCTTTAGCTGTCCTGGTCGTCTACATTGGCTAGAAAACTATTCTAGATAGACCTATGGTTTAAAACTACCTCACCTCCGCTACAAATGTTTAAACTATGATACGGAAAACCGAGCCGAAGCTCCTGTGGAAAAGCTAGCTGGAAAAGTGAGCCAAAAATCCTGCGGAAAAGCAAGCCGAAGCTCCTGCGGAACAGAAATCCGAAGCTTTTACGGAATACCAAGCCGAAGCTCGTGCTGAACAGCTAGAAAATGAATTACTGACCATTTAATGAGATCCAGTCTTGAAAAGCTAAGGTTTTTGTTACTCAGGTCTTCGTAGACGGATTGAGATTCGTTCGGCTTCGGCAGATCAATGAGATTAGGCTTGAGTTTAGCTATTCTGGTCGTCTATAATGGCTAGGAAAGTATTCTAGTTAAAACTACGGCTTATAACTACCCCGACTCCGCAACCAATTCTTGAACAATGATACGAAACAGCGAGCAGAGGCTGCTATGGAACAGCTAGCCGGAATTGCTGCTAACAGCGAGTCGAAGTTTCTGCGTAACGGCCACTTAATGTGATCCAGTCTAGCTAAAGTTTTTGTTGTTCGGAGGACGGCAAAAGGCTCAGGAAATAACTCTTTAGCATGCTACCAGTAGTAGCAAGCCTGTGTTATCCCAGACCAAACCGAACACTATATGTGACCGCTCCTATCAAGTCAATGAGAATTATTCCCCTATGCAGTAAACGACATACAGAGTGGCCCATATTCGACGGACCCATCTGGCAACGCCATAACTTTTGACAGAGATGTCACATCGCTTAATGACATACCGCGATTGAAGCGTCATTCCAAGCAGATTTTTACCATGAACCAATACACGCCACGCGAGCGCTTTGAAATAGTTGAAATTTACATTCAACAGAAGAAGTCAATTGTGAAAACTCAACGTGCTTTTAAAACATTAAAAAATGTGAGAAGTGCGCCTTCTAAGAACACCATTAAGCGTTTATACGAAAAATTTTCGACTGGTAAGGCTCTTTTTAATCCGAAGAGGCCATATAAAAGTCGACCAAGGCGATCGACCGAGAATATCGCTGCCGTACGAGCCAGTGTTGAGAGGTCCCCAAGAACATCCCAAAAACGCCGTTCTCAGCAGTTGGGCATGGCTCGGTCCACTTTACAACGGATTATTCGCATTGATTTGCATTTGTTCCCGTCCAAAATTCAATTGACGCAAAGAATGTTGCCTCGTCGATTGGAATGGGCCCAAAGAGTCATGGGTACGTCGAATATGGGCAACCCTGTACAGCCGAAAACTTAACTGTCCGTTACGCGACCAACAGATACTGGGGTAGTTTGTTCTTCGCATGTTCTTGTAGTGTTGCAATGACCATTGTTGTTGTTACTGTTGATACAATGGGTGCGGTTATGTGTTGTGACTAATGTATGTGATGAACTAGCTCATGACGTTACACTACTATGAGGCAGATCTTGACTATCACCGATATTTTAGAGAACTTTTTTCACTTAGTTAGTTTCTGGCTATTCAGACTGTCATTTACGGTGTCGTGAACTCTTCTGGAGAGGCCTAAAAATGTTTCTATCAAATATGTCTGAAATTTCTGTAGATATAGTCATAGCACCTATTCAGTTAATTTTATTTGAAATTTGATGTTTTATTTGTTTCATAACATGAAAAGCCTTTAAGCTGTAGGATATATTTTGATCTGCTCGCCCCCGCCTCTTTTCCTCATTCTTATCTCACAACATCGATCTGTAATGAAACCATTTATTTTTTCGGTTTGTTTCTGTTTAATTCAAATTACTACAAATCATTTCATTTAAGGAAAAACCACTTAAGTCTCTGGTGGTCCGCCAATTATTTCTCACACCCCATACAATAAGGGCGTCAGTTGATGATGTACAGGCCACATTTTTGCGTAGGCGGCGTCTGTCTGCCCAATGCAGGGTCTTTCGCTCCGAACTGTTTGTTGTTCTCTTGAAATTGTATTATTGCAAGCCCAGCACGGACCAAAGGACTCACCACACCATGGAAAACAGGAAGTGTTCTCTTCACTTTAAATCTTTGTAATGAGCAAAAATTCAGAGTTCATGTGTGTAAATGTGTACGTATGGGTTTATAAAAATGTTTTGTTTGGAATAAAGGGTTATTAAAAAGTCATCTACCTAAAGGGTCTTCAATTTATGGAAGACGTATGAAAAATATCATCTTTATAAAATACATTTATAGAATACATTTAAAAAGGACCATAATTTGTGAATTAATCTAGTGTAGCTTTTAAATGTAAAAAATATACTAGGGGCGCTTAAAAGTATGCTATAAAATGTTTTATATGTATATATAAAAGAGTATTGAAATAACTGACAGACTGAGAATAATCGCTAAAACGAAAAGGCTACAGCTAGAATCTTAATTTTTTGCACGAGGGTCGGTCTTGGTTCATAGTCATGTGATAAGACTGTGTTTTTCGAAATTCGTACTAAAAGGGTACGGAAAATACTAAAATGTACTAAAAGTGTAATGCTTTGCATTGGACAAACGAAATGAGCTTAATTTGAAATTAGACTCACAGATGGAATGCAAGATAGATGTACCAAAGCGTTTTTGAAAAAAATTAAGTTTACGAAAAGTTCTAAAATGGTACCAGACTTTTAAAGTGGTACCCTTTAGTATTATGTGAACGAATAGAGCTAAAAACGTGAAACTTGTTATGAGTCCAGAATCAAAGTTGAAAAGTAAATATGTGTATTCTGAACATTTGGAGGTGGTTTCGGAAATGTGTACTATAATTGTACGAAAAGTACTAAATGGTACTAAATTTGGTATAGAGTGAGGGAATTTGGCTGGAATCCTCAAATTTGATATTGAGGTCTCTGTTGGAATCTGGGTTTGAAATACAGAGGTGGATATAATTGTACGAAAATAATTGTACGAAAAATATTGAATGAAACTATATTTGATATTGGGCGAAGGGAAGGATTTAAACGCTGAGTGTTAATATTTGGATTATCTATGGTATCTGTGTTTAGGATTTGGCGGTGGTTTGGAAATAGTCTTATATGTTTACGAAATGTACTGAATGGTACTAAATTTGGCATTGGATGAAGGGATAGATATAGATATTGAGGTCTCTTTTAATATCAGGAATTGAGATATGGAGGTCGTTTTGGAAATATTAACTATAATTGTACGAAAAGTACTAAATTGGGTATTGGGTGAAATCCTGAAATTTGATATGGATGTCACCGTTGGTATATGGGAATGACCACTAGTTTTGAAAAGATCATTAGTTTTGAAAAGTTTAATATAATTGTAAAAAATGTACTTAATAATACAATATTTGGGAAAAAGAGGGTGCTTAAAATCTGACATTTGGTATTAGAGTCGCTGTTCATGTGTATCCTGGACATATGGAGGCGGTTTCGGAAATATGTACTATAATTGTACGAAAAGTACTAAATTTGGCATTGGATGAAGGGATAGAGCTGGAATCCTTAAATTTAAAATTAAGATCTATGTTGGTATCTGGAATTGAGATATGGTGGTGGTTTTCGATATATAATTGTACAAAAAGTACTAAATCTCAAAAATTTGGTGTTGGGTGATAGATAGGGCTGAAATCCCCAAATTTGATATTGAAGTCTCCGTGGATATCTGAAAGAATATATCTGAAAGGCTGAAATTTGATATAGATGTCACTATTGTTGTCTGCGGTTAAAATATGGAGATCGTTTTGGACATTTGTTCTTTATTTGTACGAAAAGTACTAATTGGCGCTAAATTGGGTATTAGGTGAAGAGATAGGGCTGGACTCCTCAAATCTGATATTAATATTGGTATCAGAAACTGAGATATAAAGGATTGTACGGTAAGTATAGTAAATGTAACAAATTTGGTATTTGGTGAAGGCATAGAGCTGAAATCCTGGTTTTGGATATGTGTACTAAATGGTACTTAATTTGGCAATGAGGGAAATTAAAGAGGTGAAATCCCCGAATCTGATAGGTATCTAGAATTGTGATATGAATGTGGTTTTGGAAATGTGTTCTTTAATTGTACGAAAAGTACTAAGTGGTATTAAATTGGGTATTCGGTAATAGGGTTGGAGTCCTCAAATTTCATATCGTGACAACTATTGATGTCCAGAATTGAGATATGCACGATTTTGCAAATGAGTATTAAATTATACGAAAATTCCTAAATGTTACGAAATTTGGTATTGAGTAAATGTATGGAGCTGGAATCACGAAATTTGTTATTAAGGTCGCTATTGTTACCTGGAGTGGTTGAACAAATGCGTACTATTATTGTTCGAAAAGGAGCTGTTTAGAATGTTTTAGATATTTGTGGTAACTGTTAGTAAATTTGATATGGGATGATGGAAGAGAGCTGAAATTAGAGATATATGTCACCGTTGGTGTTTGTGGTTGGGAGAAGGAACAGGTTTGGTATTAATTTGGTAACGGGGGAAATTACATGGCTCAAATCCTGAAATTTGGGCTCAAATCCTAAAGATTGGTAGCAGAGGCTGCCATATGGAGATTCTGTTGAAAATGCATTCTATAATTATTCGAAAAGCACTTAATGTTACTGAATTGGTTATTGGGATAGAGTCGGTATCCTGAGATTTAATACGGATATCACTGTTGCTGTCTGTAGTTGAGAGAAGGAGCTGGTTTGGTACTTAATTTGGTAATGGGGGAAATTACTTAGTTCAAATCCTGAAATTTGATTTTAAGGTCTGTGTTGGTATCTGAGGTTGATATATGGATATTGTTTTGAGAATGAGTTCTATAATTGTATTCTTTTCGTAAAATGAAAAGCAGAACGAATTTTAAAAACCATGAAAATCTGAAAATTTAGTATGATATATGAATTTTTGCTAACAAAATTCTGTCGAACTGGACAAATTGTGCAATTTGACTACTAAACCTAACACGAACTATTGGAAAGAATTTAAAATTTTAACGTGGACTTTTTACACTTGCTAGACTATAGCTATTGCTGTAACATGATATTTACACTAGTTTTTTTTGTTATTTTCGGTATGTTTTTTGGATGTATGTACGTTACGAATCCGTCACACTACAAATTTCCAGCTCTATCCGAATAACCCGTTTCTTTTGAAACCATTTCCAAAGCATTTAAATTATTTTGACTGTGCTTCAAAAAAAAAAAAAAAAAAAGCAATACTAACAACAAACAAAGTTACGGGAATAAGAACATTTAAAATAAAAGAAAGACAATCATTATAGGCGTCTGCTGAAATTAAGACATGTGTGTGTTCTTAAATGTCTGAACTCTTGTACGACCCACGGACTGGCCAGCAAAAGTACGACCACAGGGCACTGATTCCATCATAGGGTTACGTACGTACGAACATACATACATACAGACGTGGCAATAATGAGAATAATGTGCCGCCAGAAAGACAATGTCAGCCACAGACAGACAGACGAGACGCATACCCAAAATCGTCGGTTGGTTGTTTGGTTGGTCGGGTCGCTCACATTTGCCATTGCCGTTTTGCTCTTGACTTTTGCTTGCCATTCATTTGTATTTATTATTGTTGGGTGGGTTTCTCTTTTTGCATCGTCGTTTTGTAGCACCCCGCCGCACATGGCAAACATTAAGAAGGCGTAAATAACATTAACAATTAAGTTGTAATAAATTTTGTAACACACCAACGCATTGTTTAGCATTGTTTTGGTTTTTTTCGTTTGTTTTTTAAACGAAATGAAATAATTCTCAACATTAAAAAAAAAAAACAACTACAATGGCAACAGCAGTGGAATAGTTTATTGCGAACAATGGAAAAACAAATAAAGGAACAATGAACTTGAAAATAAAAGGGCAAATTATAAAAAAAGCTTAGTGCCAACATTTTTTATGGTTTGACAATTAAATCTGAAAACGGGATTTGTTAGAAAATCGTTGTTAACAAAAGCCGTGTGTTAATTAGTTTCCAAAGCTTGATCATTCGAGAAAGCCATCTTATTATGCTCTCCAATTTGATGTTGCCACATGATGTCCTTATGTGTATAACTCTGGTATTTCGATCGCAATCTGGATATATTTTTGATATGCGACCCAATTTCATTCAACGGAGAGCCTAGTCCTTTATCCTTTTATATTTTATATTTGTCATTTCATTTGTAACTTATCGATATTATCATTTTAGACCCAACACAATTTGTATACTCTTGATCAGTAAAAAATTCTAAGTCGATTTAGTCCTGTCCGTCGTTGGTAATCCTATAGTACTAACGGCATGTGATAGAGAGCTCATATTTTGTATAGATTGGTCTTTTGTCTGAAGGCAGGCTAAGTTTGAAGATGACCTATATTGGCAAGCGCTTTCATAAAGCATTTATATAATTGTGTCTCCCAATGTTCGGTATTTTTATGATTTTAGCCTCTCTTTCAGCTGAATAGCTTAAAGTTCGGTATTTGAAGTTTATGGCAGTACATATATAGGTTCACGTTTTGGAATACCCCAAATAGAGGGTGAGATAAAAAACTGCAACAAAGTCAAATGCCATAATTTTTAAATTTTTTTAATTTTATTGAATGAAAGCAAAAAATGTCTGAAATAGCAATAAATTGTTGAATAAAATTAGACTTTTTCGAATTGGTCACCTTTGACACGAATTATGGCCTTCAAACGGCCAATGAAACTGTCACACGCTGCCCGAATGTTGCTCTGCGGTATATTGACCCATTCCCGGCGAAACGTTTACTCCAGACACAATAGTCCTACGGATTGGTATCCGGAGATTTTGGTGGTGTGCGGAAAATGAAGCGAAGAACCTCATTTTGTAACCATTCTTGGGTGGCGCGTGGTGAGTCCTGTTGGAATGTCCAAGGTCTGCGGCCAAAATGTTTGCTTGCCCAAGGCTTTAATGCACCCTCCAGTTATTTTCGCGATAATATTCGGCATTTATTCTGATGCCACGGTCAATTTATACGACTGGAGGGAGACCATCGGCTGTTATGGCATCCCACACCATCACAATTCTGGTGGCCAACCGAAGGTGAACATTTATACTGCCCTCTTTGGCAAGTAAACACGATCATTTTGTTTGTTTACAAACTGTTGGACAACGAATGTTTTCTCATAGGAGAAAACCAAATTCGGCTGATCACCACTTTCGACCAAGCGAAGCATCTCTATGCCGCTTTTGAGTCTATTTTCTTCTTGTTGCAGTGTAAGTTTTTACACTTTTTCAAAATTTCAGTGGCTTTACCCTGAGCTCATTTTTCAATATTTGCCGTATGGAATATTGCAATATGTTCAGCTCACGAGCCATTTTTCGGCCACTGCCACGCGGGTTTCGATCAAGTCGCTTTTTTAATTTTCTGCTGATATTGCTGTTTACTTCCGTCCACTTCCTTGACGTCGGGCTACGCTACCTGTATCACGGTAAAAAGATTTGTTCACATTTAAATGCTGGAGAGCTCTAACGATAGCCACTTGTGGTATTCCTTGAATTTCATCACGAATAACTTTTTTTTCTGGAAAATTCTCACCAAAATACTTTTGTACGCTTGTAAGCAATATAATGAGCTGTGACTGGAATAATTTTAACAGCTGTCGGGCAAGTGGCTTAGAAATGACAGCAGTCTGAATTTGGTTGCAGTTTTTTCATCTCATCCTGTTTATTCTTGATCTGCATAAAATTCTGTGTCGATTTAACGATGACCGTCCGTCTGTCTGTACGTCTGTGGAAACACTTTAGCCTTCGAACGAAATGAAGCAGATTGATTAAATTGTACTAAGATGTGTATCATGCAGACCTAGCATGACTTTTTGTATTGAAGATGAGCTATATAGGTACACGTTTTATATACAAATAAGTGTACTGAAAGATTATAGATTTTTTAGGATTTTTAGTCGCAATTTTAACCTGAGTTTGCTGTAAAATGGCTGCATGTGTTCCCAATATATTTTGGTTTAGTCCTCATATAACTGTGCATCCAGATATTCGGTATTTTGTTCATTTGTGTCATACTTTTCACCGGAATTGTTTTAAATTTGGAATTTGAAGTTCCTAATGGATACTACATCCTATGACAGAAAATTGCTCCTGCAGGTCCACGTCGTTGTATAGCCCCTATACTACAGTACATCGATATATTCGGTATTTTAATGATGCCTGCTATATTATCCACCGGAATTTTTTCAAATTTTGTGCTACAGCCTGTGACCAAAATTACCTATTCAGGCCCAGGTCTTCGTGTAGCCCCCATATAACGGCACTTCCTTATAATCTGTATTTTTTAAGATTTTAGTTACATTATTCAACGGAATAGCTTCAACTTTCGTATTTGAATATCGTAATGGTCTTTGGTCTTTGTATAGACCCTAAAATTATGGTAACTCCCTATATTCGATATTTTTATGAATTTTAATTTTGGCAGAGTTATTAAAAATTTTGATCCGTTGGGAGGGAGGTACCAGTAGTAGGGGTCCGATACATTCTATCTTCATACCAGACCTTCTATTTGTAGAAATAGTGGTATGTGCGAAATTTGATAATCAAACTCTATTTTTCACGTTTTATAAAGGTTATAATTATTCCAAATATTGGCCAATTGTGGGGGAGGTTCTTGATGGAGTGGGCCGCTATTGTCCATATTCGCATCTGCCCTGACAAGTATATTGGGATTTGCAAGGTTTGTATAAAATCCAATTACATTTTCCCTTTCTAGGAGGTAAATTATTTTCTTTGAAAAATTGATCTCGGAACTCGTTCTAATCTTTATAATAATATTACGATGTAGCAAGTTTGGACCAAATCGGATACCCCTTCTAGAGATATCGTGCTCACAAGCCAGCCAGACGGAAACACAGACAGACGGACGGACACCCTAGATCGACTCGAAATGCCCTTCAACGGATTTGGCTCAGAGAGACCTAGTGTTTAAATCCGTTATTTCGATTACGCACTTTTTGGTCGTATCAAATGAGATATACCCCCTCTTCTAAATTTTGTCTTCAAATATCTTCAAATATTATTTGTTACACAGCGAGCTGTCACCACATGTACTATGGCACTCAGAGAAGCACATTTTTTATTCCTCTAGCCATAATAACTCCATTGTTCGCTTTAAACGGAAATCATTGTTTTCCTTCTTTCATGTAATTTTTTCTCTCTGTCCCTCTTCAGTAACCCCATAATTTTAATCCACACACTATAAATTAAAGAAATGCATATTTTAAACTTATCCCGGAAACAAACTCACTCTGTGTTAGGTTTTAATCTTTATTTCACACAGTGGCTTAGCTTGATGAACTGCTTTTAATCCATCTGCCAGCAAAGGTGTCTACTGGGACATGGTTACGCCAAGCGGTTTCTTTTGGCCACAAACAGACAATATGCAGAGTGGAGAGACCAACGGACCGACGGACACATTGAGTGAATAACAATTAAACAAGTAAAAGAAAATCAGTTTTTCTTTTAACTTTAAATGATTATTTTCTCTCTAAAGAAACAAAAAGGTTTAGACCACCGGCACTTGTTTGACTAGGAGCCACAAACACAAAAAAAATAAAACTTTAAGAAAATCCCAGTAAAATAAATGAAAAAGAGACCAAAAAACACTATCAGGAAAGTTGAAATGCAAAATACACAGTCTGTCAGTCAGTCAGACACTCACTCACTCACACACATATGCATTCACACACTTGATCAAAATGCCAAAACAATTTGCATATTCTAATTAAATTCTTGGCATTGTCTGGTTACCGGGTATTGGCAATTGCACACTCACACACACACAGACACATGTGGATTTTGCTTAGCCTCAAATAGGCATTGGCCACAACGCTTGAGGGCCTCACCAAATGGGAGTGTGGGAAAATGACCTGGAAATAGACACATGTAAGACACCGTTTGTATATTTTAATTGCCCTTTAGCAAGAAAATCCACCTGGGGAGATATTCACTCCAGTGAGTCATTTGTGTTTGAAGTTTTTTTTTTCCTGGCATTTAACTTGTGGTGCAACTGTCCAAAAGATATAAATTAAATTATAGTTGTTAAAACAAATATAGAAGACTTAATGAGATCCATGAAATAGAGGGTGAATTTAAGGTATTTCTAAGGAAGACACATGTGGACATGCAAATATATAATATTTTTTGTTTGCATTGTGAATGGGTAGATAAGGAACACATCCAAAGCGTTTAAAGTGGGAAGTTAGGAAGTGCAACAGAACGATTTTTTTGGAGAAAACCAAATGTGACCAAAGTCGGAAGGCATCATTACAAGGAGCAATTTAAAAAAGTGTAATTATTAATTTATATTGCCCGATTTTCATAAGAAATCTTCTCCTATGCAATTGAATAGGAAAACAAGTTAAAAAGTATCAGTCGGTATTGCCGCCAGATATATACCCTCAGCCTAGGTTCGATTATTTAAATAAATTTTGACTAGTGTTAAGATTATTCAAACGTTTGACCCTCTATGGAGCAGGTCCCGAAGGAATGGGCCAATATTGCCCATTTCCTATCGGACCCAAAAATATTGCGACAGATGTGCCAAGTCTAAATGGAATCGGATGTTAATTTGGCGTTTTATGAGCTTCATGGGTACTCAAAATTTCAATATTTTGTGGAGGAGGTATCAGAAGGAGTGGACCGATGGGGAATACATCGACCATGGGTTAATACAAATATTAGGATGTGTGAAATTTAAAGACAATCGGACTTTTACATCACATTTTATGAGAGTTGTAATTATTCAAAATTTTGACCATATGTGGGGGAGGTACTTGATGGAGTGAATCGATATTGTCCATTTTCACACCTGACCTGGCGCTGACGCGAATATTAGGATATGCAAAGTTGGAGCCAAATCGGATTATCCCTGCTCTGTCTGTGCAAAAAATATATATTTGGAAAATTTCGACCTTTTGTGGGGGACGTACCAGAAGGAGTGGACCGATATTGCCCATCTCCGAATTCGATCTAAGTTTGACAAAAATATTACGATGTACCCAATTTGGACCAAATCGGATACTCCCTTCAAGAATTATCGTGCTCACCAGCCAGACAGACAGACAGACAGACAGACGGACGGACGGACATCGCTAGATCGACTCTAAATGTTCTGAAACGGATTTTGGTCTTAATTGGTACTGTTCGAACAATAAAAGTACCGATTTTCCAAAACCACCTCCATATCTCAATTTCAGATACCAAAGTATACTTCTGTATCTAGCCTCTGTATCTAACCTTTCGTGCACTTTTAGTACACATTTCCAAAGCCATTTCTTTATAAAATATCTACCACTAACGGGGTTCCCAATACAAATTTTTAAAATTCCAGCTACATCCGTTCACCTTAAGCCAAACTGTTTCAAATTTAGTACCATTTAGTACACTTACATATATCAAACATACTTTCCAATCTTTATTCTTCTTCCGTTCTCATAGTATCAATTGGTACTATTTTAGAAGTGTGGTCAACCATCATTATAACAGATATTGTGTTGATAGAAATGAGATGTACCAAGTGTGCATTGAATCGGATGTTAATTTCGCGTTTTATGAGCTTCAGGGATATTAAAAGTTTTGACCCTTTGTGGGGAGACAAAGGACCGATACATTCCATCTTCACACCAAATCTTGGGTAGATACAAATATTATTTAAAGACAATCGGAATCTTACATCAAATTTTATAAGAGTTAAAATTATTCAAAATTTTGACCCTTTGTGGGGGAGGTACTTGATGGTGGGAACCGATATTTTCAATTTTCACTGCAATGAAAATATTAGGAAGGAAGGAAAATCGGATTATCCTTTCACTTTTTGTGGGTACCAGAAGGAGTGGAACAATATTGCCCATCTTCGAACTCGCTCTAAGTTTAACAATAATATTACAATGTACCAAGTTTGGACCAAATCAGATGTTCCCTTTGAGAGTTATTGTGCGCACCAGAAACCCAGACAGACATACGGACGGACGGACATCGCTAGATCGACTCCAAATGTCCTGAAACGGATTTTGTCTAAATAGACATAGTCTAAACCCGTTATTTCCACTTGGCATATTTCGACAGTATCAAATGGGGTATTCCCTGTGTAGCCATATGGCTGAGGGTATAAAAAGGTGTTCTTTGCCCCACTCCATGGTAAGCATTATCATCTTTATCCACTAGTAAACGGATGTTGCTTTTATCCAAAGAAAAAACACCAATAATGGACTTAAGCCCAACCTTTTTCAAAAAAAAAAAACAAAAATCGGCCAAACGAAATTCTGAATGTCTTCCATTATTTGGAAAAAAATTTGGCAAATTTCAAAAAAAAAAAATCGGCCAAACCAAATTCTGAATGTCCTCCATTATATGGAAAAAATTGGCAATTTTCAAAAAAAAAAAAAAAAAAAAAAAAAAATATAAATAAAATAAAATCTGTTAAAAATTTTTGAAAAATAAAATCTTTTAAACATCGAATGTAGCCATTATAATAGGGTTTATACGACGACGTGAACCTGCATAGGCAACAAATGCGAAACTTGAAAAAAAAATCGGTGATTAACGTAGCTAAAATCATAAGAAATACCGAATATCGGGAGGTATCGCTATATGGGGACTATACCAAAACGTAGACCTGCATAAACAATTTTCTGTTATAGGCTGTTCCAGGATCCATTAAGAACTTAAAATACCAAATTTGAAACATAATATACATTTGAGTAAAATTGATCAACCTACTTTGTTTCCACAGTCGGACCGATGGACGGACATCGCTAAATCGACATAGAATTTTATGCTGATCGAGAATTTATATATTTTGTAGGATCTAAAATGTATGACACACTTAATATACCCTCCATACTATTGTAGAGGGTATAAAAAATGTAATTTGACGGTAAAGGAAGAGAGGCTTGTAACTACACCTTGAGTTCCACAAATTGCGGGTACATATTTTAATTTTTATTAGTTCTATCTTCAATTAAAGCTTTACAATTTACATATAATTCCTAAAAATAACCCTTCCAATTTATTATTTCTAATAAATATAAACTAAATTAAGCTCATATCCTTTCATCTTAAAATAGGCTGCCGCACGAAATGGAAACCTAATCACAGCAGTATGTTGCAAATTCACCAAGGATACAGAAATTGATTAAAGCATTAAGCCGTAATTTACGCCAATCAATAGCGGCGGTTGTCGCTGCAGCAGCTGCGCGGCATCAATGTAAAGTGATTGCGAACACGACACATAAGTGCGATTACAACAGCACTTTAAACCATAGTTCACGGCGAAGGCAGCCGGCAACGGCATTGATTGATTTCTAATCATTAAAACTGAAGTGTTTTATAATTTGTGCAATTAACGCTTCGGCAAGGCAATGTTTGAATATAGGATTGGGGGAAATTTTCAATGCGTTGAGGGGAAAAGTAGGATAAATGCAATTTATAAAATTTTAAATATTTAAAAATCTTGCAAAAATATTTTTATACCATCCACCATAGTATGGACGGTATATTCAGTTTGTCATTCCGTTTGTAACACAAAGTATATTGATCGATTTATCAATGTCCGTCCGTCTGTCCGTCTGTGGAAATCACACTAGCTTCCGAACGAAATTAAGTATTTTGATAAAATTTTACTCAAATGTGTACTATGTCTGCAGGTCTTTTGGTATTGAAAATGGGCCATGTAGGTCCACGTCTTCGTATAGCCCCGATATAACGGTACCTTCCGATATGCGGTATTTTGATGATTCTAGCGACATTTTTTACCGGAATTGTTTCAAAATTAATATTTAAAGCTCGTAATATATGCTACGGCTTAAGACAGAAAATGGACCATGTAGGTCCACGTCTTCGTATATCCCCCATATAACGGTACCTCCAAATATTCGGTATTTTGATGATTTTAGCGGCATTATTCACCGGAATTGTTTCAATTTTGGTATTTGAAGTTTGTATTGTATAAAACAACCTATGACATAAAATTGTCTGTGCAGGTCCACGCCTTCGTAAAGCCCCATATAACGGTACCTCCCTGTTTGGGAGGAGAATGAAAACACTCTGTGTTGAGATCATTTCCAAATCTCACTCCTGAGAAATAAAACACAACCGCTCGTTTGGGTTGCTGGTTTAAATCTGATTTTATTTTCAAAAATATTATTCTTAACTGCTACAAAAACTGATCTAACTTAACCTATTCGCAGCCACACAATTGTCCTTATCTATTTTTAGATTTACAATGAACCATTGCGTAGCTGTTTGTCCCTTCATTCAAGTGGTCTTGGCTACCTACTGGCGCATCGATAATTGTGTGTGTGTGTGGGTCATGGACTTTATTATTTTACACATTACCATATGCGACAGCGCACAAGATCACTGAATTGTACACATGTGGTATTTTATGACCGCTGGGAAACTGATAATGTTTAAATATTTATTTTTAATTGTTAGATTTTCCCAGCGCCTCAACCGCACACAAAAGGATGTACAAAGTATTTTGTACATTCTCCCGGCCGGGTTTAATATGTATACATTTAGTTTTATTTTTTAAATCTGATTTTACCAAAGGGACAGTTAAAGGGACAGTTGATTTTTGTAAACAGTTAATACTTATAATAATGTAAGCCTTCTGCTAGGTAAACGGCTCCACTTCTTGATCCAGCTTCTTGGCAGCTAAGCATTTTGAGGAAGTCCTTTGAAAAATGTTGTTGTTGATCGGTGATTAAATTTCTTGAAGATTTTGTTGTTGTTGAGTTTTGTGGTTGGTGAGTTGATTTACTGCTATTACCACACTCGATGTTGTTAAAGTTGTATGTAGTTAGTGTTGTATAGGTGTTGATTGTATCCGCCGCTTTTGAGGGAAACGAATTTTTGGCGAGAAAAGAAACACACCGCTTCGTTCGGGTGTAGATTCAATTCTTATAGCGAGAAAAGATATAACACCGCTTCGTTCGGGTGTATAATCAATTCTTGCATCGAGAAGGATAGACCACCGCTTTGTTCGGGTGTAGAATCCATTCTCGATCCGGCTCGAAGGACCAAATGAATGAGAAGAGAAACCAAACACTCTGTGTTGAGATCAGTTCCAAATCTCACTCCTGAGAAATAAAACACAACCGCTCGTTTGGGTTGCTGGTTTAAATCTGATTTTATTTTCAAAAATATTATTCTTAACTGCTACAAAAACTGATCTAACTTAACCTATTCGCAGCCACACAATTGTCCTTATCTATTTTTAGATTTACAATGAACCATTGCATAGCTGTTTGTCCCTTCATTCAAGTGGTCTTGGCTACCTACTGGCGCATCGATAATTGTGTGTATGTGGGTCATGGACTTTATTATTTTACACATTACCATATGCGACAGCGCACAAGATCACTGAATTGTATACATGTGGTATTTTATGACCGCTGGGAAACTGATAATGTTTAAATATTTATTTTTAATTTTTGGATTTTCCCAGCGCCTCAACCGCACACAAAAGGATGTACAAAGTATTTTGTACATTCTCCCGGCCGGGTTTAATATGTATACATTTAGTTTTATTTTTTAAATCTGATTTTACCAAAGGGAAAGTTAAAGGGACAGTTGATTTTTGTAAACAGTTAATACTTATAATAATGTAAGCCTTCTGCTAGGTAAACGCTTCAAAGTAACGGCTCCACTTCTTGATCCAGCTTCTTGGCAGCTAAGCATTTTGAGAGAGTCCTTTTAAAAATGTTGTTGTAGTTGATCGATGTTTAATTTTTTTTTTTGTAGATATTTTTTTTTTGTTTGCGATTGTTGATCAATGTTGTTGTTGAGTTTTGTAGATTGTTATATTGTGGTTGGTGAGTTGTTTAACTGCTGTTACCACACTTGATGTTGATGTTGTTAAAGTTGTTTGTTCCTAATGTTGAATAGTTTTTGATTGTTGTTGATTCGATTTTTGATGTTTGCTAGTTCCTTCACTTTCGCTAAAGTGAGCGCTCGATGGACCAAATGTTCGGGAGGAGAATGAAAACACTCTGTGTTGAGATCATTTCCAAATCTCACTCCTGAGAAATAAAACACAACCGCTCGTTTGGGTTGCTGGTTTAAATCTGATTTTATTTTCAAAAATATTATTCTTAACTGCTACAAAAACTGATCTAACTTAACCTATTCGCAGCCACACAATTGTCCTTATCTATTTTTAGATTTACAATGAACCATTGCGTAGCTGTTTGTCCCTTCATTCAAGTGGTCTTGGCTACCTACTGGCGCATCGATAATTGTGTGTGTGTGTGGGTCATGGACTTTATTATTTTACACATTACCATATGCGACAGCGCACAAGATCACTGAATTGTACACATGTGGTATTTTATGACCGCTGGGAAACTGATAATGTTTAAATATTTATTTTTAATTGTTAGATTTTCCCAGCGCCTCAACCGCACACAAAAGGATGTACAAAGTATTTTGTACACTCCCGATATTCGATATTTAAATGATTTTAGCGACATTATTTACCGGAATTGTTTCAAATTTTGTATTTGAAGTTCGTAATGGATGCTATAGCATATGACAGAAAATGTTTTATAACCACCATGGTACCTCCATATATTAAGTATTTTGATGATTTTAGCTATATTATTAACAGATAGGTCGACCCTAATATAATAGCTACATTCGGTATTTTATACCCTACACCACATAGTGGTAAGGGTATTATGTCTTTGTGCATTTGTTTGTAACAGGCAAAAGGAAACGAGATAGACCCATAGTTACTTTTGAGAATCTAAATAGTATCACTTTCTGATTCGATTTATGCATGTCAGTCCGTCCGTCCGTCTGTCCATGTATTCTTGTGAACAAAATGCAGGTCGCATTTATTATCCGATTGAGATGAAATTTTCCAAACAATATGTTTTTGGCCCAAGGACGAACCCTATTGAAATTGGTGAGAATCGGATCAAATTTAGATATAGCTCCCATATATATCTTCATCCGATTTCGGGTTAAATGTGCACCAAATGTCCACTATCAGTCCAAATTACCTGAATTTTGACACACCCAACCGAGTTCGGCCTAGCTCCCATATATATGTTTCATCCGATTTGGTGTTTAAGCCTCTCACATTCGTAATATGCACTCCACAAGAATGATATTTGGTACCAGATATAAGATATAGCCCAGAAATAGCTGTTTGAAATTTTATCGAAATCGGTTCAGATTTGGATATAGCTCCCATATATATCTTCATCCGATTTCGGGTTAATTGTGCACCAGATGGCCGATATAAGTCCAAATGGACTGAATTTTAGTACATCGGACCAAATTCAGCCCAGAAGCAAGTATATCAAATTTAGTGAAAATCGGTTCAGATATAGATATAGCAACCATATATATGTTTCATCCGATTTAGTGTTTTAGTCCCTTACATTCGTAATATTCACTCCACAACCGTGATATTTGGGAGCAGGTATTAGATGGAGCACAGGAATAGCTGTTTTAAATTTTATCGAAATCGGTTCAGATTTGGATATAGCTCCCATATATATCTTCATCCGATTTCAGGTGATTGACCACCAAATGGCCGTAATAGCATCAATTTTGGCAAATCCGATCGAAACCAGCTTAGAAGCAAGTACACCAATTTTAGTAAAAATCGGTTCAGATATAGCTATAGCTCCCATATATATCTTTCATCCGATTTGGTCTTTAAGTCCCTCACATTCGTAATATGCACTCCACAGGAATGATATTTGGTACCAGATATCAGATAAAGCCCAAAAATAGTTGATTTTAATTTTATTAAAATCTGTTCCGATTTGGATATGCCTCCCATATATATCTTCATCCGATTTCGTGTTAATTGTGCATCAAATGGCCAATATCAGCCCAAATGGCATGAATTTTCGTACATAAGACCGAATTCAGTCTAGAAGCTAATACATCAAATTTGGAGAAACCCGGTTCAGAGATAGCTATAGTTCGTAAAATGCACGATAGAATTAGATAGATATTGATTTTGTACCAAATATCTTATAGAGCTCTGAAATGCCCTATATAAACCTTTTTACGAGAGCTCTACTAAATATGCATAGTGGTGTAGGGTATCATATAGTCGGCCCCGCCCGACTTTTGAGCTTTCCTTACTGGTTTTAAGATTCTAACAGAAGTTTTAACGGATGTTATTGTTTTTGAGATTTGCCAAATTCGTTCCAAATGGTGGATGGTATTGAAAGTTCGGCCCGGCCGAACTTACAGCTTTTTTATTTGTTTTATTTCCCTTACCATTTGGAAAAATTTTATTTTTTCAATTTTTCCCATATAGGTTTGTTTTAATCTCAACGCTCTATTTGTTAACTCCTATCTCAAGATAATGATAATAATGTCGTTAACTTGTTATAGTTGTTGTTGTTGTCGTCGCTGTTGATGAAGGCATTGTGATTATTGGAACTAGTTAGTTGATTGTTTGTTAAATTTAACTATTATTTTGCACAATTTCTCCTCACTTTCATTGCCTGAAATTACGTTTTGGTATTGAAGCCTTGCAAAACCAAGACAAGATGACTGAAAAAGATGTTACAACCAAATGACTTCAACCAACCGACCGATCAACCATCCGGGTGTCAAGCCAACCTAACCAATTCATTCATCTCCAAGTGTTGGGTTGTTCATTCACTCACTCACTCGTCCATCCAACCAACCGACCAACCAGACAAGCAACCATCTATCCATCCGTCCATCCATCCATTAATTTATCCAACCAGTCGAGGGACATGTTAACAATCCACTGACGACAAAAAAACGAAAAAAAAAAAAAAACAGTAACGAAATGGAAGAAAAACTGCTCCAAGTTCAGAAGAAACCTATCATGTCACTTATAGTTAAGAACATTGTCCGGTATGCGGCACAAGGAACGTAGACTGAATTGAGTGTGCATAAATATTTAACACATTCATGGCTTGTGTACTTTTGGATCTGCAACACATTTTCTTGTTCTCTCTCATTCGCTCACTCGCATCCACCAAACAGAAACATGTTCCGTGGGCATATTGGAGCTGCTTTGCACTTTGAAGTTGCAGCAAAGGCCCACACACACGCATGCACACTCGGAAAATATTTGTATGTTTCTGGTAGTGTTGAAGTGTGCATCCGGTAGATGGCACAATTTGTGACGTAGACACTGGCAATACACACAAAGCCCCATAGCCGAAAAGTGAATGGATGAATGAATTGGCGAGTGAGTGAGGGATGCCTTAACCACTCACAGACGCAATTCGAGATGATGTGTTAACAAGGGATGGGGAGATAATTGGAGGAAAATATTTTCTGGGTGAGATAAAGGTAATGAATGGAGTTCTTAGCTTTAAAACCAGTAAAGAAAGTACTAAAGTCGGGTGGGGCCGACTTTATGATACCCTACACCACTTTGCTAATTTACTAGAGCTCCACATAACAATTAAAAGTTTTTATGGGAGAATTCAATCATACACGACATTATTATAATTATAATTTAAAGTTCAAAGGACTAACAATGCCGAAGCATTTGTAACTTTTAAATTCGGACATGCATTGCCCATTTGGTGCACAATTAATTTGAAATCAGATAAAGTTATATATATGGGAACTATATCCAAATCTGAACCGATCCCGATAAAATTTGGAAAATATATTTCTGAGCTGTATTTGATATATTTCCCTGAATATCGTTGTTGCGGAGTGCATATTACGACTGCGGAGGACTAAAATAACACATTGGATGAACAATATATATTGGAGCTGTAGCTGAACCGATCTTCACCAAATTTGACATACTAGCTTCTAGACTCAATTCTGTCATAATTGCCAAATTCCATTTGCCCATTTGCATAAATATTAGACGTTTGGTGCACAATAAAATCTTAATGTTATATATGGGAGCTATAGCTATATCTGAACCGATCTTCACCAAATTTGGCATAATAGCTTTTAGACTCAATTCGGTCGTAAGTGCCAAATGTCATCCCATTTGGGCAAATTTTAGACGTTTGGTGCACAATTAAATTTTGAATCGGACGAAGTTATATATGGGAGCTACATCCAAATCTGAACCGATCTCGATAAAATTTAGCAAATGTATTTCTGAGCTGCATTTGATATATTTCCCCAAATATTGTTACAAAGTGCATATTACGGCTGCGGAGGACAGAAATAACAAATCGGATGAACAATATATATGGGAGCTATAGCTATATCTGAACCGATTTCGATAAAATTTGGCATACTTATTTTCAGGCCTAATTTGGTTGTATGTGCAAAATTCCATACTATTCGGGCTGATATTACACGTTTGGTGCACAAAAAAAGGCAAATCGGACGAAGATATATATGGGAGCTATATCTAAATTTTTACCGATTATCTCCAATTTCAATAGGGTTCGTCCTTGGGCCAAACAAATGTTGTTTGCAAAGTTTTATCTTAATCGGATAATAAATGCGACCTGCATTTTGTTCACATGAATACATGGACAGACGGACGGACGGACAGACGGACTGACATGCATAAATCAACTCAGAAAGTGATTCTATGCAGATCATCAAAAGGAACTATGGGTCTATCTCGTTTCCTTTTGCCTGTTACAAACAAATGCACAAAGACATAATACCCTGACTACCTTGTGGTGTAGGGTATAACGATAGGGACAATATTGAAGTTCTGTAACAGGTTAATGCTGTAAATTCTCATGATCTTCAGCAATTTTCTTAATTTAAAACTGTATTGCCGTCATTAAACCTAAATTACAAAAGAGAAATAAGGGGCTTGATGACATGACTGGTGACAATACAATCACCCTCTAACCTAAACCTTCTTTAAGGTAATGAATCAACACAGACAAGAACCACTTTAAAGTCCTGTAATTCCTGTTGTTCAGGCTGGCGCCCGATTGACCTGTAATACAGGTCTATTGAAATTTGAATTCTTTACAACTAATCCACAATTCGGTCAAACTAAATCCTATCCCTAAATTTTTATATCGAATATTTAACTCTACGGGTATATCCTCCCAAGTGAAAATTCGAAACCATTTTTTGGGGACGTAACTAGAAAAATTGACGATTCCGTGTTAAATATAATATAATCAAAAAAGTAGCTACAATGGAGGGTCCGGTTCCCATTCCATGTACGTCCCTGCACCAAATTTAGCATTATAAAAGTGTTACGAGACATATAAATTGTGGACTGGATCAATATATGGATTGCCATACAACAGATTGCCAGTAAGCAGCATATGCCATGACTGCGCCAATAATATAGAACTGTTTCAGAGCACCGTTTATTATTAGTGGACTTAATCTAGTCATGGAGTGTCTGAAAACAATGTTGGTAGCGTCTAAGATTTTGTCGGTTAAACCTGACTTTTACAGAATGTCACGTTCGGAACCGTGGACGAAAGACTTATTTAAATTATTTATAGCCATTTCCACACGTACCCGTCAATTAGGAGATGTAGTATGGTACAACTGTGTTTTAATGTAAAAATTAACAAGTAGAAAAACTGTAAGTTCGGCCGGGTTGAATTTTTAATACCCTCCACCTTTGGGTAAAGAAAACATTTTTACATGAAAGTATCTGAATTCAAACGAGTTTCACTTTAAACTACAAATACCCGTAAGAACGTTTGTATAATTCTGCTAAACTTTTCAAAAAAAAACATAAAGTGGGTGAGGACGTTGTATGGGGGCCATACCAAAACGGGAACCCCTATACACAATTTTATACTTCAAGGATTGTCATCCACCAAATCTTCTTAAATACCAAATTTGAAACAATTTCGTGGGTAAGTGTGACTAGGATTATTAAAACACCGAGTTTCGGTGGGTATCGTTATATGTACGCTATAGGAAAAGGTGGGCCTAAATCTTCAATGTTCTGTCGCCGGAACTAGAACCTATTATGAACTACAAACGTACCATTATGTGGGGGCTATACGAAAACGTGGACCTATATATGCAATGTTCCGCCACTGGAGCTAGAATCCATCTTGACCCGCATAAACAAATTTTTAGACGAATCCGTTAAAAAATGAGGCAAAAATCATCAAAATACCAAAAACGTGGACCTATACATACATTGTTCCGCCACTAGAGCTAGAGTCTATCATGATTTACAAATACCAATTTTTGAACAAATCCGTAGAAAAATGTGACAAAATTCATCAAAACACCGAATATAAGGAGGTACCGTTATATGGGGGCTATACCAACGCGTGAACTCATATATACTAAGTTCCGCCATCAGAACCCATTACGAACTACAAATACCAAGTTTTGGACAAATACGTGGAAAAATGCCGAATATCGGAAGGTACCGTTATATGAGTCTATACGAAAACATGGACCTATGCACAGAATGTTTCGCCACCGGAGCTGGAGCCCATTATGACCCACAAATACCAATTTTTAGACAAATTGGTGAAAAAATGTGGCGAAAATTATCAAAATACCGAATATCGGGAGGTACCGTTATATAAATGCTATATCAAAATGTGGACCTATACATACAATATTTCGCCACACGAGCTTGAACGCATTATGACCTACAAATACCAATTTTTAGACAAATTCGGGAAAAAATGTTGCGAAAATAAATACCGAATAATTCTAGACATAATACAAATTGTTCTGCCAATTAACGTAGAGTTTGTTAAATAATGTGGGTTGTTTCGTGATTTCAACAGACAGACGGACATCGTTAAATCGACTTTGAAATTTATTCAGATCATGAATATATATACTTTATGGAGTCAAGGAGGAATAGTTATGGATGTTACAAACGGAATGACAAATTTGAAGGTGGAAGGTACTAAGGGGCTATATCTCTCCATTCTCTATGTTACAAAGAAATGCAAAAATACATAATAGCCATACCACAGTGTGGCGTGGTATGGCTATTATATCGTTAATAATTAGCTGTCGTAGAAGGTAATACCGATGGGAATTCAAAGTACCAAATTTTATTTTGGCAATTTCGCGTCGAAGAAGATTTACTGCCTACGGGAAATTCGGCTTAAATCCATGATTAATCTGGCGGTGCCGTTATGAGGACCGGGACGTGTATGTCCTATATTTAATAGCAAAAACTCTACGGAACTATAACACATCGAACGGACGGAGATGGATAAAGCGGCATAGAATTTTAAGCTGATCAAGAATATATGTACGGAATGACAGCTAATGTACCCTCCATACCATGGCGAGGAGTAAAAAATTATACTCTATTTACAGCCTTTTTAGATAAATTTCCCCTCAATTTCTATTCCACTCCCCGTTCGACAGCAGTAATGCAAAATATATGAAGCTGTGAAATAATGTTCAAAATTTGCCTTGACGCATGCTGATGATTCCTTTTTGGAGGAATGCTATGACAACATATTGAACACGTTGTCGCCGTTGTCTTAACATTGGACCCCGCCACACCACAGAAGATTGCATTGTCATTGTTGTTGTATATTCGCATTTCTTTCTTACCAAGCGGTTGGTTGGTTGGTATTCAGCTGCGTCGCCGTCTGTTGTCAACATTGCCGTATCCATACCCATACATATATGAGCATAGCAAAGCAGCATTGTTCATGTTATGTTGGCGGTTTTGTCCTTTTTTGCAATTTTTGTTGCAGATGATGTTGCTGTCGTTGTTGTTGTAGCCGCGGTTATTTAAGCTAGTACAACCCGCAGCGTAAATCTTGTGGATTAATTCAATTTAACACTTTATTCGGAACTGTTGTAGCCTTCGTATCATAGTCGCCGTTGATGCTCCAGTGATTGTTTTTGCATTGCATTTCATTCGTTTAAGGGGGGATGGGGGTGCGATGAGGATCTGTGAAATACCAAATTTCGAAAAGCTCTCAGATGTGCACGTTTTGGGCGTTGTGTCATTGAGTGTGTGTGTGTGGTGGCATTGCTTTTAACTGGACTTTTGCACACCATCTGAATGAAAAAAAAGAAAAAATTTTGAAATGAATATTCATGAATGATTGTGTTTTTTCGGCATTGGTTTGTTCTCCCTGAAATGAGAACAATGTTTTACCTTGGCCTCGAAACATATGCAAAGCTTACAGCAGAATTGTTCATTTCAATGTGATGTGACCCTGATGGAAATATTTATACATTTGTAGAAGATGCAAATGTTGTGTAATGTAAGGAAAGACATTGAAAGGATTTATGTAAATAGTTTTGGGAATCCCCCGGGAAAAGGATGAAAGGTATTTCATTAAGACCTGTTGCGACTTAAGGCTATAATCTGATTTTGTATTAAATTCTGTACAAATTTGGCCAAATTTAAATATTTATAAAGAAATTGGAATAAATTCTTTCACTGGAAGGATTGGCATTTTTCATTGTAATCATCAAGTTCAATTAATTGGCTTTTTTCAATTCAATGGACACAATAGAAAATTATTATCGAAACATTATTCTGAATATAATTCTAAAAATAATAACTGACTGACTGATCTAGAATCCAAGACCGGACGAAACGGCTGAAGTTTGAATCATGAAATTTTGCGCGAGGTTCAGTCTTGGTGTGTGATAAGGCTGGATTTTTGGAAATACGTACTTGAAGGGTGCGAAAAGTACAAAATGTCCCGAGTTATTTTGGGAAAAAATATGAATATAAATTAGAATCAACGCCCAGACCAAACGGCTGAAGCCAGGAGGCCCAGTCCTAATGCGCAGGCATGTGATAAGGCTGGGTTTTTGGAAATTCGTACTGGAAGGGTACGAAAAGTACAAAAATATACTCACATTATTTTGGGGAAAATCTAAAAATAATAACTGCCTGACTGAGAATCAATGTCGAGAAATTTGTAGTAAAAAGATACGAAAAGTACTAAAATGTACTAAAAAATAACTACTTTTATATTGGACAAACTGACTGAGAATCATGCCCAGAAATTCGTAGTAAAAGGATACGAAAAGTACTAAAATGTACTAAAAAACAAGTTAAAAAGTATCGGTCGGTATTGCCGACAGATATATACCCTCAGCTTGTGTTCGATTATTTAAATATAATTTGACTAGTGTTACAATTATTCAAACGTTTTACCCTCTATGAAGCAGGTTCCGAAGGAATGGGCCAATATTGTCTATTTCGTATCGGACCCCAATATATGATATAAATATTCCGACGTTCCTGGTATGGATTATATCGACTAACTCCTTCACTATGTATGAGATATGTAATAATTTTTAGAAAATGTTAAAATGTGAGTGATGTACAAGATAGAGTCTACCGAAATATTCCACTTTTATACTTCATCTGATACAAATAAAAAATATTGAGCGAAATATTTGGCAACAAAAAAAAGAAAGGATATTTATGTCCACTTTTATGCGAAATCATAAATTCCGATAAATTTCATATTCATATCAGGCTCTTGTTTAGAGAAATATTTGAGCATAGTAAGTAGTAAAGAATTGCTAAAATGTTTCGAAAGTTATGACAGATAAAATTATTGAAAATTGTGACCCCAGAAGAGGTTGGCAGGTATATATTAACTTCACAACCGATCTTGTATGTGTGAAATTTGAGGAGAGTTGGATGTTTATTTCGCTTTATTTGGGCGTTCGTTTTTCAAAATCTTGAATCCTATGTATGGGGGAGAAGTAATAGTTCGATCTATACCACCTTTATAACAGATCTTGTGTTGATAGAAATGTTGAGATGTGCCAAGTCTAAATGGAATCGGATGTTAATTGGGCGTTTTATTACTTTATGGGTATTCAAAATTTCGACACTTTGTGGGAGAGGTACCAGAAGGAGTGTGCCGATACATTCCATTTTAGCACCAGACCTTGGACTAATAAAATTATTGGGATATGTGAAATTTAAAGACTATCGGACTCTCACATCACATTTTAAAAGAGTTGTAATTATTCAAAATTTTGACCATTTGTGGGGGAGGTACTTGATGGAGTCGACCGATATTGTCCATTTTCGCACATGACCTAACACTGATGAAAATATTAGGATTCGCAAAGTTCCGGCAAAATCGGATTATCCTTTCTCTTTTTGTGCAAAAAATATTTTTTGAAAAGTTCGACCTTTTGTGGGGGAGGTACAAGAAGGAGTGGACCGATACATTCCATTTTCGCACCAGACCTTGGACCAATAAAGGTTTTGGGATGTGTGAAATTTGAAGACTATCGGACTCTTACATCACATTTTAAAAGAGTTGTAATTATTCAAAATTTTGACCATTTGGGGGGGAGGTACTTGATGGAGTCGACCGATATCGTCCATTTTCACACCTGGTCTAGCACTGATGAAAATATTAGGATTCGCAAAGTTCGAGCAAAATCGGATCATCCTTTCTCTTTCTGTGCAATAAATTCGTTTCTTTGAAAATTTTGACATTTTGTGTGGGAGGTACCAGAAGGAGTGGACCGATATCGCCCATCTCCGAACTCGATCTAAGTTTGACAAAAATATTACGACGTACCAAGTTTGGATCAAATCAGATACTTCCTTTGAGAGTTATCGTGCGCACCAGCCAGACAGACAGACGGATGGACGTACATCGGTAGATCGACTCCAAATGTTCTGAAACGGATTTGGTCCAAAGAGACCTAGGGTCTAAAACCGTTATTTCGACTAGGCACGTTTTGACCGTATCAAATGATATATACCCTCTGTAGCCATATGGCTGAGGGTATAATAACTACTTTTATATTGGACAAACGAAATAAACTGGATGGAGAGTAAGATAGATGTACCACAGAGTTTTCAAAAATTCGATTTATAAGATTACAAAAAGTTCAAAATCGGTACCAAACTTTTAAAATGGCACCGTTTGGTAAAATGCAAACAGGTAGAGCTAAAAACTTGCAATTTGGTACGAAAATCAAGGTTGGACAGTAACTTTAATATATGAAGCTGGTTTAGAAGTGGTGTACTATAATTGTACGAAAAGTACTCAATAGTATTAAATTTGGTATTGGATGAAAAGATAGCGCTGAAATCCTGAAATTTGATTTTTAAATTGCTGATGATATCTGATTTGAGATTTGGCGGTGGTTTGGAAATACATATCATAATTGTACGAAAAGTACAAAATAGTTCTAAATTTGATATGGGGTAAAGAGATGGGACTAAAATCCTCAAATTTGGAAATGGCTCCTGTATTTGTACGAAAAGTACTAAATAGTACTAAATTCGGTATTGATTGAAGATATGGGGGCTAGAATCGTCAAATTTGACACCGTGGTGTCGGCGGTGGTTTGGAATTGGGTCGTATATTTTTACAAAAATTACAAAATAGTACTTCATTTGGTATTAGGTGAAGTAATAGTGCTGAAATACTGAAATTTGATATGGATATTGCTCTTGGCGTTTTTGGTTAAGATATGGAGGTGTTTTTGGAATATGTACTAAAATTATATGAAAAGGACTAAATTTTATATTAGGTGAAGGGACAGAGTAGAAACTCGGAAAATTGGTGTTTAGATCATTGATGGTACTTGTATTTGAGATTTGGCGGTGGTTTGGAAATGCATATCATAATTGTACGAAAAGTACAAAATAGTTCTAAATTTGGTATTGAGTGAAGGGATGGGGCTAGGATTCTCAAATTTGATACTCAGGTCTATGTTGGTATCTGTAACTAAGATACGGAGGTGGTTTGAAAATGAGTCCTATATTTGTACGAAAGGTACTAAAAGGTACTAAAGTTGGTGTTGGGTAAAGAGATGAGGCTAAATTTTTTTATACTGAGATCTCTATTGACATCTGGCACTGAGATATGTAGATAGTTTGGAAATGAGACCTATATTTGTACGAAAAGTACCTAAATTTGGTATTGGGTGTGTAAATAGAGCTGAAATTTGATATAAATGTCACTGTTGGTGTCTGTGGTTAAGATATGGGGCGGTTTTTGAAATGCGTACTATATTTGTACGAAAAGTACTAAGTGGTTCTAAATTTGGCATTGGGTGTAGAAATAGAGCTGAACTTCTGAAGAAGCTGGAAATTGGAGATTTTTTATTGCGTCAATGTTGGTAGTAGGTTTCTGATATAGAGGTGGTTTTGAAAATGTGTACTCCAAGTGCACGAAAGGTAATAAAAAGTACAATATTTGGTACTATTGGTGAATTGGTGAGCAAATAGTGCTTGAAATCTGAAAATTTATATTAGGTTGCTGTTTATGTGTAGGCTGGATATATGGAGTTGGTTTTGGAAATGCGTCCTACATTTGTACGAAGAGTACTAAATGGTATAAAATGGTACTAAATGTGGTATTGGTAAAAGGAATAGAACTGGAAATCTGCAATTTCAAGTGAGAGTCATTGATGATGTACAGGATAGACAAATTAAAGAGATTTTCGAAATTCTAACAATACGTGTTCCAAAAGTACTAAAATGCACTTATTTTGGTACCATTTGGAATTATATTGACGAATAGTGTTTAAATCTTGGAACTTAATATGAGAATCAATTCTTAGAATTAAATTTAAATTTTATTAAATTTGGAACAATACCGGTTTGGATGAACAGAAGAATCTTGAATTTTAAAATTTTTTTATTGCAGTCACTGTAGTAGGTTTGTAATAAAGATATGATTTTTGAAACGTCAAGTACAAAAAGTACTAAATAGTACTGTATTTGGTACAATTTGTAATTAGGTGAATAGATAATGCTTTAAATCTGAAATATGGCATTCAGGTAGCTGTTAATGTGTGGCCTGGACATATGAAGATGGCTTCGGAAATGCATCCTATATTTGTATGAAAAGTACTTAATGGCACTAAATTTGTTATTGGGTGAAGTGATAGGACGGGAATTCTCAAATTTGGTATTGAGGTCTCTGTTGGTATCTGGATTGAGTCAAGGATATGATTTTGGAAATTTGAATTCCAATTGTACTAAAAGTACTAAATAGTGCCAAATTTGGTATTGAATGAAAGAAAAGAGCTTAAATTCGATATACATGTCAATATTGGTGTATGTGGTTAAGATATGGAGGCGTTATTGGATATGCGTGTTATGATTGTTCGAAAAGTATTAAATGGTACAATATTTGGTATTTCGAATGAGCATTGAGTTGAAAGTCCACAATTTGTTATTATAAATTTTAAAATTTAATATTGAGGTCACCGTTGTTTTTTAAGATTTTCATAAGAGAGACGCAAAAAAATAGTTTCGAACAGAAAAATTGGATGTGAGTCCATCGTGCAATGATTTTACTAAAATCTAATGCGGATAACTTCAAAATGAACGATTTTGAAGACTGTTTGGACTAAAAGATAAAAGTTTTCCTATTATTCTTTCCGGAAAAGGGAAAACTTGATTTTTTTAGAAAAAAAAAATGAACATTTAGATTTGTGAAGTTTTGATTAAAAAATCTTGTCAAACTGGAAAAATTGTGCATTTTGAGTACTAAAAAGTCCTAGCACGAATTGTTGTTACCAATCTAAAATTTTAAGGTGGAATTTTCGATGCCGACGTAGCGGGCTCTTGCTTGTTTACTATAAATTGTTAGATCGATAAAAATTTCAACAATCATAACACTTCCTCGTCCATTTTAATTCCGCGTGCTTTCGATTCCCTTCGATTTTTTGGCTCGACTACTTTCGTCACTCGTTTTACTTCTTAAGAACATTTGAAGTTCATAAAGGGAGCTTTCTCTAGCAGATAACTGGCTTTAGGTGTCTACGTTGTCGTACAGCCCCCTTACAATGGTACCTCTCTATATTCGGTATTTTGATTTTATATTCGTTATTGATTATTTTAGCCACATTTTTCCACAGAATGAACTTAAATTTGGTGCTTAGAGTGCGTAATAGGCACCACATTTTGTGGCAGATAATTGGCTATAGGGGCCCAGGTTTTCGTATAGCCCGATATAACTATTAATCTAGATAATCGGAATTTTCCAAATTATATTGAAATTTCTCAATTTTTGTTTTATTTTTTGCACATTTTTTTCCAAATGGTGGAGGGTATTTAAAGTTCGTCCCGACTTAACTCATATGTGTTTTACATATTTTCTTTCGTATTTATTTTCACCTGCTACGCCCATCCAATTCCAATTAAAACTGGTCTAATTTTCCCCGCCTATTAAAATACTGATGCCACAACTTGTGTGGGCTTTTAATAAAACAATTTAAATCGATTTACACAAAACCGTTACCCAAAACAAACATTTATGTTAACCAAATAACCAATTTAATATGCCAAATTAATATTTATCCAAATTGAAAAGTGTAACAGAAATTCCATTTCCAACCACACTAGCCATCCAACCCAAAATCAAAATCAAATCATAAATGCCGCAACACAACAGTAATGGGTAATTAAAATTCACACATTTCTGTCCGCAACATGTCAACGCAACTTCATTAACCTGTAACCCGGGCAGCAGCAATTCAACCTGCCGGGCAGTGGTGTTAAATATAAAAATTGCTTTTAAATTGATAAAACATGTTCGGCTCATTGTTTACACAACTAATTTCCAAATGAGACATGATGCGCACACCGTAACATCTGCCTTTTGGCCTTTTTTCCTCTGGAGAGACCACCTCAACCCTCCACCCCAAAAAAAATTTAGTGCGTTTACGCAGTGCAGTTTTGAGCGATACATGAATTCATGTAAATTTAATTCAATGTTTCCCTCTCAGCAAAAAAAAAAAGAACAGAAAATCAATGTTGATGTGTCCAATGGACCGTGGGCTTTTCTATCCCCATGTTGCCATTAGGCTCTGTAGTGTTGCATGTATGTGTGAGCGTTTTTTTGTTTTTGGGCGATATCAAAATTGAATACTTAATTAGCCATTCATTGTACCTGGCGGGTCCGGCAGACAACAGCAGCCACGACAACAACAACAACAAAGTGCTACAAGCCACAAAAAACCTCAAAAAATAATATGTATGGCCACGTTTGTTGTCATTGGTGTTGTCGTTGTTGTTGCTTTTCAAGTATCTATTGTATTAAACGCATGATTGGAAAAATCCGTGCAGTAGGTCTTTGTTATTAGCATGTATTAGGGTAACAACAGCTCCAGCGTCCATAACAAACATTTGACCCGAATCTATGTGACATGTGACATATGTGTGCCGGGGCACAGTGTTGCTTTTGTGGCGGTAACAAAAATGTTTGAAAATTGTTGATGAGACAATCAAACTGGCAGAAACTTTTTATGCCTTCCAATGTGAGGGCGAATTTATTAATTTGTTGGCAAAATTTCATAATCTGCCTTTATCATACTCTCAGGAACATGTACCCAACTATGGCGCCCAATATAAGGAGGGGTATTAAGAGTATTAGTCAATTTTGAACATTTTAATTTCAGATTATTCGAAACAGGGTATTATGAGAAAACTAGAATTTAGTTCTATAGACCTATCTGGAAGTTTGGATATGTAGTCATTTTTTTTATCCGGTTTACCAAATACCTTGCCAATTATCAGTGACACCCAATATCAACTGTTGAATTGATGACCTTAGGCAAATGCTTTATTCTTTTTAAACCTCGAGTAATCTAGACCCTGCACTAACTATTAAGAACATTCATTTGATCCTATATATTTCCAAGATATATTTCAATATCTTTCATAGGCTATGACACTTTATCAGTGGGTTCAGAAGCTCCCAAAATCTGGTTCTGTTATGAGGCAAAAATTCCAATACTGACGTTCTTTACATCACCAATACCAAATTCAAACTCTGTACTGGTTTCCAAATCTATTCGTTCAACCAGTGCCTTCTCAGACATCAGTGGCGCCCAATACAGGGTTGCCCATATTCGACGGATCTTCCAATCCAAATTCCAATACCAAATTCAAACTCTGTACTGATTTCCAAATCTATTCGTTGAACCAGTGCCTTCTCATACATCAGTGGCGCCCAATACAGGGTTGCCCATATTCGACTTACCTTTGGGCCCATTCCAATCGACGAGGCTTGTCCGCAGGCAACATTCTTTGCGTCAATTGAATTTTGTACGGGAACAAATGCAAATCAATGTGAATAATCCGTTGTAAAGTGGACCGAGCCATGCCCAACTGCTGAGAACGGCGTTTTTGGGATGTTCTTGGGGACCTCTCAACACTGGCTCGTACGGCAGCGATATTCTCGGCCGATCGCCTTGGTCGACTTTTATATGGCCTCTTTGGATTAGAAAGAGCCTTATCAGTCGAAAATTATTCGTGTAAACGCTTAATGGCGTTCTTAGAAGGCGCACTTCTCAGTTTTTAATGTTTTAAAAGCACGTTGAGTTTTTACAATTTACTTCTTCTGTTGAATGTAAATTTCAACTATTTCAGAGCGGTCGCGTGGCGTGTATTGGTTCATGGTAAAAATCTGTTTGGACTGACGCTTCAAACGCGGTATGTCATTAAGCGATGTGACATCTCTGTCAAAAGTTATGGCGTTGCCAGATAGGTCCGTCGAATATGGACAACCGTATTTGAGTCGTGGGCAATTTTTGTATTAAAAAATTAAAAAAGAAGCTTGGTTCGGCCGGGCCGAACTTTTAATACCCTCCACCATTTTGAAGGATTTTGAATAATTTTCAAAAAAATCCTTCGAAAAATATCACTTTAGTGAAAACCGTTAAATGCGGGCTATATGAAGACGTGGACCTGCATAAGTAATTTTTTATCATAGGCTGATCGATTCCGAACTTCAAATACGAAATTTGAAACAATGTCGTTGAATGATGTCTCTAATATTATAAAATTCGAAACAATTCCGATGAATGAAACGTAATACGGAATAAATGGAGGTACCGTTATATGTGGGCTATACAAAGGCATGGACCTGCATAAACAATTTTTCGTCATAGGCTGTAGTACTTATTACGAGCTTCAAACTTGAAATACGAAATTTGAAACAATTCCGGTCAAAAATGTCGAATATCCAGGGGGTAAAGTACTCAGAAGGAACTCCTTGTGTGGATTTTCAAACAAATATATTGATAATGTTGGCTATTATCATCAAAATACCGAATATCGGGCGGTACCGTTATATGGGGGATATACGATATCGTGGACCTATATACACAATTCTCTCCCGGGGGCAAAGTACCCACAAAAGGATTTCAGACAATTCCATTGGAAAATGTGGCTAAAATCATCAAAATACCGAAATGGGGGAGGTACCGTTATATGGGGGCTATACGATATAGTCGATCGATAGCCCATCTTCGAACATTTTTTGATAAAATGTGAAATCAATGTCGGGTTTCTTCAAACTTCGCCCATTCATGTGTTTTTCTCAATGGTAGAAATTCATAACTGAGTCCAGGTTTTAATTTCGAAGTATTTTTTCAAACTTTGCTCAAAATGCCTTAATAATAACCCACAAAATATCTGAAATGAATTGTCTTTTGGTAGGCCACGAATTTCAATTTTTCAATTTCAGTATTTCAACCGATATAGGCAAGCTATGATACCCTTTAAATAATGTGTCAAGTCAGTTCTTAAAGGACATCCTAACCAAGATTTGTTTCCTAGAAATTTTTCAGAATTTGATATCCCTCCATTATTTTAAGGCAATTAGACACCGATTTGAAAAAATTGGGAAAGCCATCAGAAGGCCGAATAGAGATTGGCACCATTATATGGGAGATGTACCACAATGTGGACCTTTATTAACTATTTTTTGCAACCTTTAAATTTCAGACAATTCCGTGGAAAAATGTGCAGAACATTGTCGTTATACTTAAAATTAAGGAACATCTATAGTTGAAGCTGATAAAGCCCGAATTTAGAAGATTAGAATTTTACGCTGATATGTACTTTGTGGAAAAAATATTACATTGATAAGTTGAAAACCAGTAAAGAAAGTCCTACAGTCGGGCGGGCCGATTTTATGATACCCTACACCACTTTGCTAATTTAGTTGAGCTCCACATAACAATTAAAAGTTTTTAAAGGAGAATTCAATCATACACCCTATGATTGTAATTATAATTTAAAATGCAAAGGACTAAATATGCCGAAGCATTTGTAACTTTTAAAGTCGGACTTGTATTGCCCATTTGGTGCAAAATTAATTTGAAATCAGATAAAGATATATATGGGAGCTATATCCAAATCTTAATCGATCTCGATAAAATTTGGCAAAGATATTTCTGAGCTGTATTTGATATATTTCCCTGTATATCGTTGTTGCGGAGTGCATATTACTGCTGTGGGAAACAAATACAACAATTCGGATGAACAATATATATGGGAGCTATACCTATATCTGAACCGATCTTCATCAAATTTGGCATACTATTGTTGTTACAGAGTACATATTACGGGTTGCGGAGGACAAAAATAACAAATCGGATGAACAATATATATGGGAGCTATATCTATATCTGAACCGATTTCGATCAAATTTGGCATACTTATTTTCAGGCCTAATTCCAGGCAAAATTCCATACTATTCGGGCTGATATTACACGTTTGTTGCACAATAAACTGCAAATCGGAAAGATATATATGGGAGCTATATTTAAATTTTTATCTCCAATTTCAATAAGGTACGTCCTTGGGCCAAACTTCATTTCATCATCCAAAAAATTTCATCTCAATCGGATAATAAATGCCACCTGCATTTTGTTCACAAGAATACATGGACAGACGGACGGACTGACGGACTGACATGCATAAATCAACTCAGAAAGTGATTCTATGGAGTTCATCAAAAGGAACTATGGGTCTATCTCGTTTCCTTTTGCCTGTTACAAACAAATGCACAAAGACAAAATACCCTGACCACATTGTGGTGTAGGGTATAACAAAATGAAAAATTTAATATACCCTCCATGTTATGGTGGAGTGTGTAAATATATTATTGGAGTTAAAAACAGTTGAAACATGCGACCATATTGATCCTAGAAACAAGTATATAAAATTTGGTGAAAATCGGTTCATATGTAGCCATAGCTCCCATATATATTGTTCCTCCGATTTGTCATTTTTGTTCTCCACAGCCGCAATATGCATCCGTAACAACGATATTCGGGGAAATGTATCAAATATAGCAATACCATTGCCAAATTTTATCGAGATCGGTACAGATTTGGAAATATTTTCTATATATATCTTTATCCGATTTCCCGATAATTGACCACCAAATGGTTAGCCTAGGCTCGAATTGGAAGAATTTCGGCACATTTCAATTAAATTCAACAGAAATGGACGAAAGTATATCAAATTTCATAAAAATAGATTCAGATATAACATAGGTTCCATATACATATATTTTTATACGGATTTTGTATTTTAGTCCCTCTCACCCATTAAATGTACTTGAAAAAAAACGATATTAGGTGCCTGGTATCAGATACAGCATAAAAATGCTTCTGATAAATTTTATAGAGATCGGTTCAGATTTGGATATAGCTCCTATATTTATTTTTACCCCATTTCACGTTTCTTGTGCCTAAAAAAGCGAAATATCAGTTAAAATAGGAAATAACAGTTTGTAAGGAAACTAAGGTTATACCTCCCATTGCTTTGCTATTAATTATAGCTACTTTAAAAAAAATACCCATTCAAAAACGATTATAGTTTGTATGATTTAATTCTCATAACATCCCCATAAAATCGTTTATTTATTATGGATAGCTTTACTAAATATGCAAAGTGGTGTAGGGTATCAGAAAGTCGGCCGCACGACTCTTGGCATTACTTTGCTTGTTTTCTTCAGAATTACATACCCAAAAACATATTCTTTTTCATTGAATTATTCGATCTGTTAATTAATTACAAATATATTGCTCTTTTTCGCTAAATTCCCTCCATTGTGCCTTGCTTTAAAGCTACGCTTAAATTCTATAGCAAATCTGTGTACTCATACCCTTGCAGGAAAATATAGTAACGAACGAAAAAAAAAAAACACAAAATCGAAATTTTGTACACGCTCTTAACGCGCTTTACTCATGCATATAATATGTTTGTTCAATCATGCATGCATGAATGGGTCCCATGCATGTGAATGAGCCTGTTTATTTACATACCACACTTATACACAAACATGTGTTTGCCCCGAATACCTATATATATCACCTATAACATCGAGGAGGATATGCGGAGTGAGAGCCAGCCAATGTTTACCGTAAATTAAGGATTTACAGGGTGAGATGAAAAAACTGCTACCAACTTCAGACTACTGTCATTTCTAAGCCGCTCATCCGACATCTGTTAAAATTATTCCAGTGACAGCTCATTATATTGTTTACAAAACACGTACAAAAACATTTTGGTGAGAATTTTCCAGAAAAAAAGTTATTCGTAATGGAATTCAAGTGGATAGTATGATTTTTTTATATTTGGCTGGAAAACCACAAGTGGCTATAGTTAGAGCACTTTAGCATTTAAATGTGAATAAATCTTTTGTGTCTCGTACCATCGCTCATTACCGTGATACTGGTAGCGTAGGAAGTTGAGACTGGTAGCGTAGAAAGTGATAGGAAGTGGACGGAAGAAAACAGCAACATCAGCAGCAGAAAAGTAAAGAAGCGACTTGATTAAAACCCGCGTCGCCGTGGCCGAAAAGGCTCATTAGCTGAACATACCGCAATATTCCATTAGGCAAATATTAAAAATGAACTCGTAGTAAAGCAATTGAAATTCCAAAAAGTGCACGTACTTACACCGCAACAGAAAGAACATATACTCACAAGAGCTAAAGAGTTACTTCGCTTTGCCGAAAGTTGTGAACTGCCGAATTTAGGTTTCTCCGATGAGAAAATATTCGTTGTCCAGCAGTTTGTAAACACACAAAATGATCGTGTTTACTTGCCAAAGAGGTCAGCTGAAAATGTGCACCTTTGGTTGGCCACCAGAACCCAAGCGCCGGCCATGGTGATGGTGTGGGCCGCTATAACAGCCGATGGTCGCTCTCTGCTCGTATTAATCGAACGTGGCATCAGAATAAATGCCGAAAATTATAGCAAAAATATTCTGGAGGGTGTGTTAAATCCTTGGGTACTCAAACATTTTGGCCGCAGACCTTGGACATTCCAAAAGGACTCAGAATGGTTACAAAATGAGGTTCCTCGCTTCATTTCCAGAGCACAATATCCACCAAAATCTGTAGATACCAATCCCTTGGACTATTATGTCTGGAGTGTTTTGGAAAACAAGGTTGTCACTAAAAAAAATACCAAAGTCTTGATCACATTGAGCAAGCGCTTCGCCGGGAATGGGACAAAATACCGCAGAGCAACATTCGAGCAGCGTGTGACGATTTCATTGGCCGTTTGAAGGCCATAATTCGTGGGAACGGTGACCAATTCGAACAAATCTATACTTATTCTAAAATTTGATGCTATTTCCGACATTTTTTTGCTTTCATTCAATAAAATTTAAAAAAAATGTGAAAATTATGGAATTTGACTTTGTTGCATTGATTTTCCCTAACCCTGCATCTTCAACCAATTTCGGATTAATTGTGCCCCAAATGGCCAATATTAGTCCAGAAGTCCTAAATTTTGGTACATCCGACCGAATTCAGTCTAGAAGCAAGTATATCGAAATCGGTTCAGATATAGCTATAGCTCCCATATATATGTTTCATCCGGCGTTTAAGTCCCTCACATTCGTAATATGCTTTCGATATTTGGTACCACATATCATATAAAGCTCGGAAATACCTTCAAGAACGGCTAAGATTTGAATATAGCTACCATATATATCCTATACCCGATTTCAGGTTTGTTGTGCAAATAATGGGTAATATCAGCCCAAATGGGGTGAATTTCGCTACGTACGTTTTCATTTTTTGCAACTTGGCTCTGATATACATATATATTTTTTAATACAATCCTTTTTCAAGTGATATCATGCACTCTATAGCAAACTATAACTGATCTAAAGCCAAAGGTTGATAGGTGGTATGGTCAACTTGAAATAAATTATTTTGTTACGAGAGCTCTTCTAAATATGCACTTTTGCCCGAATTTTGACTTTTCCTTACTTTTTTTTTTGAAAATTTTTATACCTTTACCGAAGTATATATCAAACCACATTTCCTCCTTAGATTTACCTCTACCATTCCTATTTGGCGATTTTAAGTTGTCGACTCGTTTAAGTCTCATTTTCTCCCTCAATAGAACTTCATGAAATATATCTAACACCCCTACTAATTTAATGCCTTTCAATTTTCTCTTCCTTCTCCCCTCCTCTCATCTTTCTCCTCAAAGTACCCCCCTCCATGGTCATTTGAAAATTTATTCTCTTCGCAAAGACTTTAATTACCAACGACACTAAATTCATTCGAACTGTCTTAAATTTGACAATTTTTATGTTCGAATACCACCCAGATTTCTTAGTTCCCTTTTTGCCGTGTTTTCTTTTCATTTGCTTCATCATTGGCGCTGCTTTTTTTTTTTTTGTCTGTTCCTTGGATACTTCATCGCAATCTATTCATTGCTCGAATAGAATCTCTACCATTTCTAGAGGATCTACATACTGGGCGAAAGAAAAAAAACTCGAATAAGCATCAGTTCCGAAAAAGGGTATTTGTAGTTGTATTCAAATGAAATGTATGGCGATTTTTTCATTTTGTTTTCGTTGTTGTCGTTGCCATAGCATGCAGTTCTTAAGCTCTTAAATCACATAATTTCTGGCTATGAGTATTGCTAACAAAAGATACTAGAATGCGTAGCTTTTTGGCGAGAATGTGGGGTTATTAAATAGAAACCATTGTTAAATGTATCATAATTTCACAATCAAAATTTATCTAAATCCAAGCTTTGTACAAGGCCTCTTCCTGGTACCCCCAAGAAAATGTCAACATTTTGTGTAATAACAACTCTCATAAAATGTGAAATAAATATCCGATTTTCTTCAAACTTCGCACACTGCAACATTTTTTGCCAATCTTAAATCATCCCCAGAACCTTTGGGGTATTGGGGCCGCTGCTGGGTAGGTTTAAGATAATGATTGAGGTTCGGAAATACGCTCAGCAATGTATGAAAGGTACTAAATGGTGCAAAATATGGTATTGCTGTACGGATACTGCTTGAAATCGGAAATTTGGCATTAGAATCATTATTAGTATGTAGGGTTAAGATTTGGAAGTGGTTTTGAAAATACCTACTAAAAAGTACTAAATTGTACTAAATTTGGTAGTTTGGTGAGGGATTGAATTGGAAGTCTAAAATGTGCAATTAAGATCCCCTTTGTGCGGTTTGGTTGATTCACGGCGAGGGATTTTAAAATATGTACTATAAAGTACGAAAACTACTTAGTGATACTAAATTTGGAATTGGGTGAAGGAATTCAGATAGAAATTTGGAGTGAGAGTCTTTCATGTTGTGTAAAACTGATAAGCTGAAGGATTTTTCAAAATTCTAACAATAAGTGTACCAAAAGTAGTAAAATGCACTAAATTCGGTACCACTTGGAATTATGTGAACGGACAGGGGTAAAATCTTGAATTTGGGATATATATTCTTGGAAGTGGGGTTAATGTGTGCAGGTGGCTTTGCAAATGTGTACAGGGTTGCCCATATTCGACGGACCCATGACTCTTTGGGCCCATTCCAATCGACGAGGCTTGTCCGCAGGCAACATTCTTTGCGTCAATTGAATTTTGTACGGGAACAAATGCAAATCAATGCGAATAATCCGTTATAAAGTGGACCGAGCCATGCCCAACTGTTGAGAACGGCGTTTTTGGGATGTTCTTGGGGACCTCTCAACACTGGCTGCTACTGCAGCGATATTCTCGGCCGTTCGCCTTGGTCGACTTTTATATGCCCTCTTCGGATTAGAAAGAGCCTTACCAGTCGAAAATGGTGTTCTTAGAAGGCGCACTTCTCACATTTTTTAATGTTTTAAAAGCACAAAGCAGTTTTCACAATTGACTTCTTCTGTTGAATGTAAATTTCAACTATTTCAGAGCGCTCGCGTGGCGTGTATTGGTTCATGGTAAAAATATGCTTGGACTGACGCTTCAAACGCGGTATGTCATTAAGCGATGTGACATCTCTGTCAAAAGTTATGGCGTTGCCAGATGGGTCCGTCGAATATGGACAACCCTGTACTAAGAGTAAGACCTGTACTAAATGATGCTAAATTTGGTACAATTCCGTTTTGGGTCAACGGAAAAATGTAGAAATTTGAAATATTGGTATTGGGGTCACTGCTGGTGGGTAGGGTTAAGATAAGGAGTTGGGGTTAAAATTCGTCAGCAAGCGTGCGAAAGGTACTAAATGGTACTGATATTGCCAGAAATCTAAAATGTGGCATTAGAATTCAGTTAGTGTATAAAATTCCGAACTTAAGTTGGTTTTAGAAATTTGTACTACAAGTGCACGAAAAGTACTAAATCGTACTATGTTTGGTACAATTTCGTATTTGGTGAAAAGATAGTTCTTGAAATCGGAAATTCGATGTTAGGGTTGCTGTTTATGTGTAGCCTGGAGGTGGTTGCGGAAATGTGTAGTATAATATTTGGAAAAGTACTAAATAGTACTATATTCGGTACCGAATGGACGGATCGAGATAAAATTTTGAAATTTGATATTTCAATTATTAATTGTATCTGTGATTGAGTTTCGGTTATGGCTTGGAAATGCATCCTATAATTGTACTAAAAGTACTAAATAGTTCTAAATTTGGTATTGGGTGAAGAGATAGGGCTGGATTCCTCAAATTTGATATTAAGGTCTCTATTGGTATCAGAGATGTAGTGGTGGTTATGGAAATGCGTTCCATAATTCTAAGAATAATACTAAATAGTTCTAAATTTAATATTGGGTAAAGGAGTTGAGCTGAAATCTTGAAAATCGAAAAATACAAAGTGGTACTAAAGAGGGTCTTTGGAGAAGGTTTAGAGCTGGAATCCCGAGACTTGATATTGAATTGTTTGTTGGTATCTGGGATTAGGATATGGAAGTGGTTTTAGGAGGGTGTATTATAATTGTACAAAAAGTACTAAATTATACTTAATTTGGTCTTGGTTGAAGGGATAGAGACAAAATTCTGATATTTAGATAAATGCCCAACTCTAATGCCCAACTTCAGATATCAACATATCTGGGCATTAGAGTTGGGCTTGGATGCTGTAATTGTTCGATTGTTGTTATAATTTTTGGTATTAAAAATGGACAATATAGGTCCAGATTTTGTTAGGGTCTCTAAATAATATATTCGGAATTTTGATGATTTTATACACACTTTCACTGGAATTATTTCAAATTTGGAATTCGGAGTTCGCAATGGTCCTACTTCCTATGACAGAAAATTGCCTGCACAGATCAACGTCTTCGTATAGCCATGGTAGAAGGTAACTCCCTACGTTCGGAATTTTTATGATTTTAGGTATATTTTTCAACAAAATTATCTCAATATTAGTATTTTGGTGTTATAATAAGTACCGCCATCTCCGGCAGACAATTGACAATAGAGGTCTAAGTTTTCGGATAGAATGTAACACCTGATATATGAAATTTAAATACTTTTAGTGGAATTTTGCATCGGTCTCCAAAGACTCTAGCAGTTCTTTTTCTAGCTGACCAAGGTTTTTGATAAGGTGTCGCCTTGCATCCGATGTTTCTGTCTATTGGTGGCGTTTACCCGCATACTATACACCGCCCACCCAATAACCTTTTGCATTCTACATCCGGAGATAACTTTGATATTATCCAATCGCCGTTGTATTATTGCTGCTTGGGTGTAGTCGTCACACATGTATCTCGATGTAGTATATGGACCACAGACGGACGGACGGACACCGACAACTACGTATCTTGCGAATCGACGACAAACAACTGCAATACATAAGACAATACACAAAACAGGATAAAAAACAAACAACGAAACATTTGGCCATACGCAATAAGTTCGATCCATACTTCGTGTCATACATTTAACCAGGACGCTTGCTCATCCATACGTCCGTTGATTCGTCTAGTTTTCCCAACCTTATCTAGAGATTTTTAGCACAGACATACACATCGCAGACGGCAGGCAATGCAGGGTATCACTTTAAGTTCTGATTTGAATTTTTGTAGTATTCGATTGTTTTTTTTTTCTTTTTTTTTTGAGTTACGTCCAACATGTTGATTATCGGTGTTGGTTGCTAGTGATGCTGTTCTTGTTCATGCTCGCAAGGTATTGGAGATAGACTCTAGTTTAAAAGATTTGCAGTTATAGATTGTAAACTAGTACACTAGGCATTGGATCACAAAAACAACAACAAAAACAAATATAATAACAAGAAATAGTTCGGAATACTGTGTTTTAAGAATGTGAGAATTTAGTACCTTTTTCTGCCCATTTAAAACGGACGTGTGGCCCCATTCTCCCATGAGAATTATTTAAAAGAGATCCGATACGGAATTTTCATCCAAAGAGAACTCTTTAGCGAACTTTACATCGAACTTGTTTCGAAAGTAAAGGCTGCAGATTTTAGATATCTTTCAAATATTATTCCTGATTTTGGAATTATTCGACTACAGGCGTTTTTATACCCTCAGCCATATGACAACAGAGGGTATATATCATTTGATAGGGCCAAAACGTGCCTTATCGAAATAACGCTTTTAGGCCCTAGGTCTCTTAAGACCTAATTCATTTCAGGACATTTGGAGTCGATCTATCGGTGCCCAACTTTGCAAATCCTAATTTTTGCATCATTACTAGGTAAGGTGTACCTCCCACACAAAAGTTCCAAATTTTGTAATTAGCATCCAATTCCATTCAGACTTGGTACATCTCAATATTTCCATCAACACAAATTCTGTTATAAAGATGGTAGGGATTGGACCATTTTTTCTGGTACCTTCCCCACATAGGGTTTTAGATTTGAAAAAAAAAAAAAAAACACTCAAACTTAGATCGAGTTCGAAGATAGGCAATATAGGTGCACTCCTTCTGGTACACAAGATCTGTTGTGAAGATGATTTATATCTGTAAAACCCTTCTGCTAACCCACCCACAACGGGGTTGGGTGTCAATCCTCCTCATGACACCTGTCGACCACCTGCATGAGGAGGCGAAGGTCTTACCGGTGCTACAGAATGATCAAATACTGTCAATGCAATATCTGCCTGAGTGCTACAGACAGAGCCATTCGAATCACCATCTGGTGGATGGCAACCTCCGCCCAGGCACTGAGGTATAAGAGCGAGCCTCTAGATCAACAGGCCTATCAAGAAGGACTCAATTATATTCACTCTAACGCGGCCTCAGACGTCATGAAAGATATAGAGAGAATACTGTACCAGGAGACCATCCACCACCCATCGCAGCTTAAGAGCGAGATCTGCCCCAACAAACCCGAGTTGTTTTAGTTCAGTTAAGATCCGGATGGTGCAGCCGCCCCAGTTCATATTGGGACCGGATGTGCAGAACCTCTGTCCGGCTTATGGCACAGGCCGACATAAACGCTGCACCTATTTGTACCTCACGTAAATTTCAACATTTTTTTAAAATTATCACATATCTCATATAAAGTGAAGGATGTAGTCGATACAGTCCAAATCTGGTACGTCGCAACATTTATAACATATTGTAATGGTCGTTTTCGAACACCCCAATTTTTTTAGAAATGGCACAAAATCCAATTTTTTCCTTCAGCTTATAAAAATAATATTCCAAAATATTTTGTCATATTAACTGCTTAGATTTTCTTAAATAATGTGCATTTAAATTTAACGTATTTTTTTTTTTTGGTTTGCCAACTCCAACTTTTACTTGTAACTAGTTCACCGTGAGGTCACCTAGCCAAATCATATGATTATGCTGATTTAGTACAACTAACTTCACATTAAAATTGCGCTCATAGAAAAAATCATCAAAACTTCCTTTTCTAATTCAGCCTTTCTTGTGGTTACATCGTTTAATAAAACAAAGATAATTCGGCGGAGAAGAAGTCCAACTCAAAATCTTTCTAGTTTTAAAACTACTTAAAATTTTTAAGAAATTCTTTCTGAATCTCTATTATAAATTTCCATTGTCGAATCGCGCATAAAAATATTTTTGGGAAATAGTAAGTATTTTTTCATTTATGAAGTGAGAAAATGCCTTAGTGAATATCCGATCCTTCACAGGATATTACTTACCATAGATCCTGTTTCGTGAAACACATGAGGCTGCAGAGGCGATTGCGCTCTCATGACAGGATTCGATAATATTCGCCAAATTTAAACCTATCGAACGAATGGATCTGTAAATATTCCTAAATCCAACACCTTCATATGGAAACCTACCAACCAAGGCGTTCTTAAATCTAAGAAGATTTTGGTTCTAAGCTAACAAGCTCATCGTCCTCCGAACTTTAAGTCCAAAGTGATACCCCTTTGTGTCAGAAAGTCGAATTGAACATTACCACAAGAATTACATAAATTCCCCTTAGCAACAACGACACACAGTGGTCAATCATTACAATTATTGTTCTTGGGTACCCTAAAGACAACAACAATGACGATCGGTTAAAAACAACAACTGTAATAAGTCTACCGACGCCAGACAGTCTGAATTCGGGGTACTGAAGCAGACGACAACAACAAAAGCCATATGTATGTTACGAATTCCCAAAATCAGTAAAGCGATCGCATAGCAACAACCAAAACTGGCTTTACAATTTACATATGCATACGTCATCAATGTCAATGCAAAAATTGTCATCCACCTGCTTGTGCATATTCCAGCATACCAAAGCGCAGCAGCAGTTCAACATAATAGTCCAAGATTTTTATTGTCTTCAACTCATTAGTTGATTTCATTCGAACAGAGTGGACAGAAAATTCCGTGTAACACATCATATCATCAATATTAAAATTTAATAATTTCTTTAAATTTAAATAATCTCTTCCTATTAATGCATAGTTTATAAGTAATAATATTCCTCCATTGCCACATCATCAGTAAGGCAAAATACAATCTTATTACCCACTAACGTGCAGCAGAAAAGGGCCCTCTTCAGCAGCAGTGGATATGAAAAATCCGAATTTGGTGAGTGTTTGATTGGTATTTTTTTTTTGCCTTAGTGATTTTTACACAAAAATAATAATAATCTAGTAACAATCCAGAGTTGAAGTAATTGAAATATTTAGTGGATTTACAACTGGGATTTTTGCTAGAATAAGAAATTTTTGATAAATTATAAGTAAAAGTAAATCTATATATATTTTAATATCATAAACACTAAGATTGAAGTAGAAAAAAAGAAGTGAAAAGTGCGAGAAAAATGTTAATAATAGATAGCCTTTAAAGAGAAATGTGTTTGAAAGTTTTTTTTTGAGCTTTTGGCTTTATTAAAATTGATTTTACTTAAAATTGCAAATATAAATGGAAATAGTGATGTTATCAGTTTTTAACAACCAATTGTACTATGGATTTCTGAACTCTGGGTGAAATTTTTTTGTGTCTAAAAACAATTTTCTTTTTAATAAACCCCTGTATATTTATATGAAGTTATAAAAAAAATGCCTTCCGAGTAAATTAATTTATGGGTGTTTCAGTGAAAGGTAATGGTCAGATGATAAATTAGTTTCTTTGTTTCAACTTTGATTTAGGGGTTCTTTCAATTTGATTGCCCGTAGAACCAATGGTAGGGAGGGTTGAGAGGCAAGGGCCTCATTACATCTCGAGGACCAATTTAAGAGGCCAGGTTTTCAAAGGATATATATTTTCATTTTTTTCATGTAAAGGGGGCAATTGTTGATTTTTTAGTCCATTAATTAAAATGTAGAATTTTTTAAAAAATTAGGAGTCTATAATATTTTATTGTGTACTACCCTTTATTAGATTTTAGAGGAAAAGGACACGAACCCCCCTTCGACTGTTTTGCTAGCCCTATTAATGGCTCCTAAAGTCCTATTCTTCTAGAATTCTTCGTAAAACTTTAACCTTGGAATAGGAGAAGTTTGACTTCTCGATTGGTACGTTACATAATAGAAGATGGCGCCCAGCGTGGGGCAAAAAGAATTAAAAATGCACACTTACAGATTTAGAATTCTCTGATTTTTGTAAGAACAATATACAATGCTGTGTATCGATTTAAATATAAGGGTTAATCTCTTTGTCTGATACAAAAAAAAAGCATTTAAAATGATCCAGCAGCAGCATGAAGCATGATGGTTTAAAATATTCTTTAGCTCTTTCCATAGCTAATATTTTAGAGATCAAAAAGAACATAACGTTCTTGATTGACAAAGTTTACTTTTAGACTGAAATAAATATATTTTGTTGTCATTCTGGAAATTAGTTTCTTGAACCAATTCCATCGGGAAAACTAACCGAGTGATTAGACGATTTATAGAGCTTTCGTTTTGGAGTTAAATTTTGGAACTTGACGGCGTTTTGATTCGGTACTCTACAACTCCTTTAATTACATCTCAGATCTTAGTTATCAGTACTAACTATTTAACTGGAAAATAAGAATTTGCAGTCCGCGATTTCTTATCCATTAATTGATTAGGAAATTATTGAGAGATTAAATGCATATTTCCACTGGTTTGATCTGTAATGTAATAAAAGTAATTGTATTGTACTCCCATATCCCAGTTTGTATTCCTATGTATATCCTTGACACCTAGCACAATATCATCTGTTCCAGAACCTATGAAAATGAAACACCTACCTAAATGTCACAGATTCAATACACACTTTTTGTTAACAATATCAAGGAATAGCCGTTATTGTTAATATTGAATTATTAATTGATTAGTTATTTATTTTATTATTTTAAAATGTCACTAGATCGGACACCACCCGTCCATAGGTCCAGTACCAACAATGCACTAGGCGAAGCTTCAAATTTGGAATCCACGACTTTAATTGATCCCACAAATGAACCTATGATTTGCCATAGTTGCAACGAAATGTTGATAGACGGTCAAGATATTTTGTCTTTGAACAATTGCTCTCATACATTCCATAGTAATTGTATTGAAAGTCATTTGTCATCATCGGCTGAATGTCCTTCTTGTAAATTGCCCTGCCAGTTATCTGATCTGAGAACGATCTCCATAGGTCCTCGACCACAAATCAAAGCAGCGCCTAGGGGAAAAGGACGTGGGGCTATGTCAAGCAAGCACTACAATACTAGGTATGCCAAAAAGAATATTTTTCAAGAACAAAATAATTTACTAAATCTTAGCACAGATTTACAGGGTGCTGTAGGGATAACTCCTACTCCCCAAATGAGGAATAATGAACCTATGCAGGAAACTCACCGTTCTCTTATTCCACAAAATGTTACTACTTCCGTAGATTATGCTGAAATTCTAAAGATGGTAGAATCAAGTCTTTCTAACTTGCTAACAAGATTAAATATTTTGCCGAATAATTCTTCAGGTCAAAACCCTACTGTTCAAAATTCTATTCCAATAAACGGAAACAATACAAATAGGGTTCGTTCCCCAGACCAACATCCACAACATTCCCAACCTCAGCTACAACCACAATTTCGAATTCCAAATTCGCCGAATTCATTTTCTGTTTCAAGTGTACCGCTTCAACCTGATAAAGTCACAACCATTATACAAAATTGGCATCTGAAGTTTGATGGGTCTCCAACTGGATTGACCGTCGATGAATTTTTATATCGAGTTCGCACTTTAACAGAAGACAACTTTAACAGTGACTTCTCACTTCTTTGTAAAAATTTAAACATATTATTGTCCGGTAAGGCCCGGGAATGGTATTGGAGGTACCGGAAAAATGCCAACCCCGTAGTATGGGAAGATTTCTGTGACGCCATTAAATTCCAATATAGGGATTTTAAAACGTCTTTCGATATCCGAGAGGAGATTCGTAATCGAAAGCAAAAGGTGGGAGAATCTTTCGATTCTTTTCTTGAAGCTGTGACTTCTATACATGACCGGTTACCAACCCAAATGTCAGAGTTGGAACTCATTGAAATCCTCACCCGTAACCTTAGACCTGAAATTCGTCAAGACCTATTATATATCCCCGTCAACTCTATAACACACCTTAGGAAATTGGTCCATATCAGGGAGAACTTTTTGAATGACGATTTTGTTAAAAGACAATTATCAAATAGGACAACAAACTCCTATACAATAAAAAGACAAATAGCAAAAATATCTGAATATCCTTTAGAATCATGTGGGGACAATCAAGACTCAATAAATGCCATTCAAAATTTTCCTACCGAATCAAAATGTTGGAATTGTAATGAAATAGGTCATTTTTGGGAAAATTGTATTAACGAAAGGAAGGTATTCTGTTATGGCTGTGGAGCCAAAGATACCTACAAACCTAACTGCCCTACTTGTTTGGATACCAAATTACAATTTCATCGGAATTTTCGTCAGGGAAATCCCACGAAAAAACATCCTTAATAAATGAAAATTCGGATTCGTTAGTGGAATCTGACATCGGTAATTTTAAATCTAATATTGGTTATGAGCCAAATGTTATAAATGAAAAATTCGGTATCAATTCGGAAAATACTTCCAATGATATGAATACAAATTTAAGCTTCAAACCCGATGCCAGCTTTCACAAAGATATTCCTACCAAATCTCATTGTTTTGATAACAATTCTAAAACTAACACTCTAACGTATTTAAAAGTTATATATCCGAAGCTACCATATCACGAACGGTACGAAATCTATATGCAACGAAGGAACGAAATTTTCAACAAAACGGAGAAACAAGTTTCCTTCATACAAAAACCTAAACGCTCTACTTTACGTTATAGGAAATATTTTAAGCTGAAGAAAATGGCAAGAAAACTCTTAATTTCGGCTATCATCTCCAATCCAACCGACAAAAGATTTTATGCCCAAGTAAAATTTCTTGAATTTAACGAATATGGTCTGTTAGACACTGGGGCTAATATCAGCTGCATCGGAGCCGATTTAGCTAACCACCCATTTCACCATTACAAAAATTTCATTAAATGTAAATCGTTTGTTCGAACGGCGGATGGTAAAAGACAAGAAATAAAAGGATGGATAGAAGTAGATATTGATTTTAAGGGACAAACTAAAACCATTAAATTGTTTATAATTCCAGCCATATCATCACGTCTAATACTAGGCATAGATTTCTGGAAAAAATTTAATTTGTTTCCAAATATAATAAGTTCTATAGATGTGTATGATAATTCTCAAAATATAGATAAAAAATTCGAAAGCATCTCATCCAAAAGCAACATAAATTTTGACGAAATTAATGAACCAGATTCGGAATCCAATGACCATTTTTATCCCTTGTCTTCGGATCAACGAACAAAACTTGATCTTGTCACATCTATGTTTCCGAATTTCGAAAAGCAAGGTCTTGGTCGAACCAACCTAATAAAACATAGCATTAATGTGGGGAACGCTAGTCCCATTAAACAGCGGTTTTATCCTGTGTCGCCAGCCGTTGAGAAAATTATTTACAAAGAGGTGGACCGAATGTTAGAACTAGGAGTAATTGAACAGTCAAATTCTCCATGGAGCTCGCCCATGAGACTAGTTTTGAAACCAGGGAAAGTTCGTCTATGTCTGGATGCGAGGAAGGTGAATTCGGTGACTCAAAAAGATGCCTACCCCCTTCCCAACATAGATGGAATTTTTTCAAGGTTACCGAAAGCCCATTTGATCTCGAAGCTAGATCTCAAAGATGCTTATTGGCAGATCGCTTTGGATGATAGTTCGAAAGCTTACACGGCCTTTACCATACCGGGACGTCCGTTATATCAGTTTGTGGTGATGCCATTCGGTCTTTGCACGGCTCCCCAAACGATGTGCCGGTTAATGGACCAAATTATTCCACCGGATTTAAAGAATTGTGTCTTTGGCTATTTAGACGACTTAGTTATAGTATCTGAAGATTTTTCAAGCCATTTAGAAGTTTTAATGAGAATGGCTTCGCAGTTTAGAAAAGCTAACCTGACAATAAATGTGACAAAAAGTAGATTTTGTGTAGTTCAGGTTAAATACCTTGGATATGTCATTGGAAATGGGGGCATAGCCACCGATCCAGATAAGGTGACAGCAATATTAAATTGGCCTGTTCCTAAAAATTTAAAGCAAATAAGAGGATTTTTGGGACTTGCAGGGTGGTATCGTCGTTTTGTCGATAACTTTTCTACAGTAGTCGCCCCAATATCAGACTTAGTTTCCAACAAGAAGAAATTCTGTTGGACATCGGAAGCACAAAAAGCATTTGAAGAAGTAAAAAAGTTGCTAACAACGGCCCCTGTTCTGGCTAACCCAGATTTCAGCAAGAAGTTTTTCGTGCATTGTGACGCCAGTAATTACGGAATTGGTGCGGTACTAGTACAGATGGACGATGAAGGCAACGAAAGACCTATAGCCTATATGAGCCGAAAACTCAACACCGCCCAACGTAATTACAGCGTCACCGAGCGAGAATGTCTTGCTGCAATCGAGGCTATTCAGAAATTTCGTTGTTACATAGAAATGCAAGAATTTGAGGTTGTTACAGACCACTCTAGCTTGCTTTGGTTGTTAAAACAGCCTGATTTAAGTGGCCGACTAGCTAGGTGGGTTTTTAAACTGCAATCCTACAGTTTCGCTATCAGCCATAGGAAGGGAAAGGAAAATGTAGTCCCGGATACTTTATCGCGCATTCCAGAATCAGAAATTTCTGCACTAGATATATCAGGACCGGAAATTGACCTTAGGTCTCCCCATTTTGACGACTTTGATTACAAAGATTTGAAAAGCAAAATCATTGCCAACCAGTCCAAATACCCCGATATTAAAATTGTCGACAACTTTGTTTATATCAGGACAGAACACTATTCAGGAGAAACAGATCAGGAGGATAGGTGTTGGAAACTGTGGATCCCTTGTAAATTGCGTGAAGATGTTTTAACAAGAGCTCATGATTTACCTATTTGCGCTCATGGAGGTGTGACTAAAACACTAAATTTACTGCGGCGTAACTTCTTTTGGCCAGGAATGGTGAAGGATGTTCGAGATTATATAAAAAACTGCGATATTTGCAAAACGACAAAGGCACCCAACTTTACTATGAAACCACCCATGGGTAGCCAAATTATATCTTGTCGTCCTTTTCAAAGGCTATATATCGATTTTTTGGGTCCTTATCCCAGAAGTAAATCGGGGTTTGTCGGGTTATTTATTGTTTTGGACCATTTTAGCAAGTTCCATTGGCTGTTAAAGTTACGATCTTTTAAATCCAAGGTTATCATCGAATTTTTGGAAACTCAAATATTCCATATGTATGGAATACCTGAAAGCGTAATTAGTGATAACGGGACTCAATTTCGGGCAAATGATTTTAATGCTTTTCTAACATCCTACGGAATTCACCATACTTATACCGCTCTATATTCCCCTCAGAGTAATGCTTCTGAGCGAGTGAATCGTTCCTTAATTGCCGGCATAAGAGCATATATTAAAAAAGATCATAGTCGATGGGATGAGACTATAAGTGCCATAAGCTGCGCATTAAGAAATTCCTATCATGAATCCATTCACACTTCACCGTATCACGCTTTGTTTGGGATGGATATGGTGACACACGGCTCTTCATATAAGTTGCTTCGCAACCTACAATTGTTAAACGAACCTAGTTTTCATTTATCTAGAGACGATATAATAGAATTAAACCATATTAATATAAAGAAATTTATCAAAGAAGCACACGACCGAAATAAACAACAATATAATTTGAGGTCAAAACCTCAGAATTTTCAAACGGGGCAAGAAGTATTTCGCAGGAACTTTGCACAAAGTTCAGCTGAAAAGAAATTCAATGCTAAGCTAGCACCAATGCACACTAGGTCAAATGACCACTTTTTCTGTGCGAAAGTCGAATTTCGTAAGGGCGATTCTGCACTGATCATTGATGCCACAATGTAGGGAATAGTCCAAAATGACATAAACTTCACTTTGTTTTTGTAAAATGTCAAACACCGCTTGACAGCAATCAATCAAAGTCACACATGTAACACGTTATTGAAAGACTGTTTGCGCAGCCTATTATTTTCTAAAGTTTCAAATGCTTGTTTTTCATCCAGTTGAAATAAATGACGGAAATTTTGAAATGGAAGACAAAATTATTAGTGAGTACTTATGTCCCAGGTATTAAAAAGTGTAGATATCGTTTATTTACAAAAATAAATGCTGACTTATTTACATAACCTCAAATTTGTTTGAGTGATTTTAAATTACGAGTTCATGTAAGCTTTACAAATTTCGGCGAATTTCGGCAGACAAAAAGTAAATAGAAATGAATCAATTAAGATGTAGTTAATTGATTCTACTTTACTATAAACCGCACCTTTTAGCGCTTTTCAAGAAAAATCGTTTTTTCTAGGTTACCATGCTATAACAAAATGAGAGTTGTTTGAAGTTTGACTGCATGAATGTTCGCAAAAGGACAAGCTTAGCAAGCTGTTGTCAACTTTGTCGTGAACAAAATTGGTGCTGACGATATTTCCGAAAATTCAATGAAATTCTAGTAAGAAAAAACGCGTTTGTTCTGCAAATCTTTAACATCAAAATACGAAAAATATGGAAAAAAAAAATTGGGAAGAATGTTGACAAATTTATATTTGAAAACTGTGTTTGGCTTACGGATAAAATTAATTTCGATATTAAAAAGCAAACTGCAAAAGTCAATTCTTCGGCTGTTGGTCACCCAAAAGCTCAATTTTGCAACAAAAGTGAATATGGAAAAAGAAAAGAAGCATTCGAGCTTTCAAACTCAATAAACAACGAAACAAACTTACTAGTACGTGCAGCAGCAACATCGTTCTAAAAGAAAGTTTAGCATGCCCAACTAGGCCCTCAAAAATAAGAAAGATATGTGCTGAAACCAATACAAAGCCAATTTTATTTTCTGCAGATGAGACATTAGCTTTTTTGGAAAATAATTTTACAAAGGACCAATATAATGCATTACGCCGCGAAAGTAGATTAAGAAACTGAAATTATAGTACTTTTCTCATTACTTACTCAATATGGTGATTATGTGACTAATTTTAAGGAAGAGGGGGAGATGACTGCTGGTATTTTAAAATGCAGTTGTGGTAGAAAAAATCGGTTAATAACTTGTGTCAAAAATCAAACTGATTCCCCAATGTATTCTAAAACCACTCGAGCACCTACATTTATCACTATGACTATTTAAAAAATTGGCGGAAAAGTCTGGTTTATGTATGCTAAGTCATGTATTTTTTGTTTAATTTACTGATTTTACACTTTCTTTAATGCTTGCCTTCATTTTAGTTTGAAATAGTACAAGATTTTAGTTGTAATTAATTTCGCACAGAAAAAGTGGTCATTTGACCTAGTGTGCAATGTTTGTAAAGGCGAGAATACGAGACAAACTAGGGAATAATTACTACATTTTAGAAGATCTGCAAGGCAAGTTAGATGGAACCTATCATGCTAAGGACATTCGTCCATAAATTGTCCTTAGAACTCCCTTTTTCCTGATAATTCTATATACCACCGGTATAGAATTATCCGGTTTTGTAATGGTCGTTTTCGAACACCCCAATTTTTTTAGAAATGGCACAAAATCCAATTTTTTCCTTCAGCTTATAAAAATAATATTCCAAAATATTTTGTCATATTAACTGCTTAGATTTTCTTAAATAATGTGCATTTAAATTTAACGTATTTTTTTTTTTTTGGTTTGCCAACTCCAACTTTTACTTGTAACTAGTTCACCGTGAGGTCACCTAGCCAAATCATATGATTATGCTGATTTAGTACAACTAACTTCACATTAAAATTGCGCTCATAGAAAAAATCATCAAAACTTCCTTTTCTAATTCAGCCTTTCTTGTGGTTACATCGTTTAATAAAACAAAGATAATTCGGCGGAGAAGAAGTCCAACTCAAAATCTTTCTAGTTTTAAAACTACTTAAAATTTTTAAGAAATTCTTTCTGAATCTCTATTATAAATTTCCATTGTCGAATCGCGCATAAAAATATTTTTGGGAAATAGTAAGTATTTTTTCATTTATGAAGTGAGAAAATGCCTTAGTGAATATCCGATCCTTCACAGGATATTACTTACCATAGATCCTGTTTCGTGAAACACATGAGGCTGCAGAGGCGATTGCGCTCTCATGACAGGATTCGATAATATTCGCCAAATTTAAACCTATCGAACGAATGGATCTGTAAATATTCCTAAATCCAACACCTTCATATGGAAACCTACCAACCAAGGCGTTCTTAAATCTAAGAAGATTTTGGTTCTAAGCTAACAAGCTCATCGTCCTCCGAACTTTAAGTCCAAAGTGATACCCCTTTGTGTCAGAAAGTCGAATTGAACATTACCACAAGAATTACATAAATTCCCCTTAGCAACAACGACACACAGTGGTCAATCATTACAATTATTGTTCTTGGGTACCCTAAAGACAACAACAATGACGATCGGTTAAAAACAACAACTGTAATAAGTCTACCGACGCCAGACAGTCTGAATTCGGGGTACTGAAGCAGACGACAACAACAAAAGCCATATGTATGTTACGAATTCCCAAAATCAGTAAAGCGATCGCATAGCAACAACCAAAACTGGCTTTACAATTTACATATGCATACGTCATCAATGTCAATGCAAAAATTGTCATCCACCTGCTTGTGCATATTCCAGCATACCAAAGCGCAGCAGCAGTTCAACATAATAGTCCAAGATTTTTATTGTCTTCAACTCATTAGTTGATTTCATTCGAACAGAGTGGACAGAAAATTCCGTGTAACACATCATATCATCAATATTAAAATTTAATAATTTCTTTAAATTTAAATAATCTCTTCCTATTAATGCATAGTTTATAAGTAATAATATTCCTCCATTGCCACATCATCAGTAAGGCAAAATACAATCTTATTACCCACTAACGTGCAGCAGAAAAGGGCCCTCTTCAGCAGCAGTGGATATGAAAAATCCGAATTTGGTGAGTGTTTGATTGGTATTTTTTTTTTGCCTTAGTGATTTTTACACAAAAATAATAATAATCTAGTAACAATCCAGAGTTGAAGTAATTGAAATATTTAGTGGATTTACAACTGGGATTTTTGCTAGAATAAGAAATTTTTGATAAATTATAAGTAAAAGTAAATCTATATATATTTTAATATCATAAACACTAAGATTGAAGTAGAAAAAAAGAAGTGAAAAGTGCGAGAAAAATGTTAATAATAGATAGCCTTTAAAGAGAAATGTGTTTGAAAGTTTTTTTTTGAGCTTTTGGCTTTATTAAAATTGATTTTACTTAAAATTGCAAATATAAATGGAAATAGTGATGTTATCAGTTTTTAACAACCAATTGTACTATGGATTTCTGAACTCTGGGTGAAATTTTTTTGTGTCTAAAAACAATTTTCTTTTTAATAAACCCCTGTATATTTATATGAAGTTATAAAAAAAATGCCTTCCGAGTAAATTAATTTATGGGTGTTTCAGTGAAAGGTAATGGTCAGATGATAAATTAGTTTCTTTGTTTCAACTTTGATTTAGGGGTTCTTTCAATTTGATTGCCCGTAGAACCAATGGTAGGGAGGGTTGAGAGGCAAGGGCCTCATTACATCTCGAGGACCAATTTAAGAGGCCAGGTTTTCAAAGGATATATATTTTCATTTTTTTCATGTAAAGGGGGCAATTGTTGATTTTTTAGTCCATTAATTAAAATGTAGAATTTTTTAAAAAATTAGGAGTCTATAATATTTTATTGTGTACTACCCTTTATTAGATTTTAGAGGAAAAGGACACGAACCCCCCTTCGACTGTTTTGCTAGCCCTATTAATGGCTCCTAAAGTCCTATTCTTCTAGAATTCTTCGTAAAACTTTAACCTTGGAATAGGAGAAGTTTGACTTCTCGATTGGTACGTTACAATATTTATTTAGGTCCGAAACGAAATGAACGATATTGGCCCATTCCTTCGTAACCTACTCTATAGAGGGTCAAGAATTTGAAAAAAACATAACGGAAATCAAAATATATTTAAATAATCGAATATTGGCTGGGGGAATACATCTGTCGGCAAAACCAACTGATACTTCTTAACTTGTTAAATAATAAATCCGAAGTTCTGATTTTTATGTTTTTTTATTTTCCGATATTTCGATTGGAATCTCCAATCCCAAACTTTTCCAAATAGGCAAATTACAGTTTTTAAGAACTATGTAAGAAGCTTTAAAGAATTTGTATATGTAAGAATTTTTAAAAACATAAAAATAAAAAAACGCTCCGTATCCCCAATCTGTCAAATGCCAGCTCAGTACTTTCACTCCTCCCCAACCCAATGTTATTGCAATTTACTCCCTTTGGTGGATTGAAAAAAAAATAAAAAAATAAGACAAATCCAACAATGTGCGAGTACTCCAAAAAAAAAAAAAAAAAAAAAAAAAAAAAGTTAACCATGAAATAAGTAGAACACAGCAGGATGACAGTTTTTCGCAGCGACTGTAACAAGGCCATAACAATATGCCTATAAAAGCTCAAAGTCTGTTGGAAAAGAACGAACGAATGAACGAGCGGGAAAAAGTAGAGCAAAACACCACCATCCAATATCCCAAAAATCCAAATAGCTATACTACACATAGAGACTTTATCTGAATGTGGAAGGAAGCGGAGATGCAATGAACTCGTCGAGAATTAAAGATACATTGCACCCATTGTGACTCATATGGTACCCCCACCAGAAAAAAAAACAAAAACAAACATTGAAGCTCGGAGAAGTACAAGAAATCCTATGGCGTATATGGCTTGAGAGGATTTATGTGTATTGTTGAAAGCAATGCATTCCCTGCCATGTCTGCATGCAAAATAGAGTCTGGGTAATCCTTGCCAAGCCAAGGAGATATCCACCACGGCATTGCCTTTAAATAACAATTCGAGAATGAAATGTTTTTCGTTTTCATTTTTTGTTCAAAAGCAAAAAACAAAGAACAATTAATAGGATTTGTAAGAAAAAAAAACTGAAAACTTTTTTTTTCTGGACTGCAGTCCCCCAAGTTTTGTTGGATATCAAAGAAACGAAATTTTAATACTTTAATTGAGAGAGTAAAAGGAATTAAATGTCTAGCAGTTGCTCTCTGTTAAACAGTCCCTTTGTAGTTGCCATAAAACTTGAATTGATTTGTTTTTTATACCCTCCGTCATAGTATGGAGGTTATATTAAGTTAGTCATTCCGTTTGTAACATCTCGAAATATACATTTTAGACCCCGCAAGGTGTACATATATATTTTTGATCAGCATAAAATTTTATGTCGATTTAGCGATGGCCATCCGGCTGTCTGCCCATCTGTAGAGGATATTTTAGTTTTCGAACAAAAGGAAGTAGGTTGATAAAATCTTACTCAGATGTGTGTTAGGTCTGCAAAACCATTGAAAATGGGCTATATAGGTCCACGTTGTGGTATAGTCCCCATACAACTGCACCTCCCAATATTCGGTATTTTGATGATTAGTGTCGCTCTTTTCATCGGAAATCTTTTAAATTTGGAATTTGACGTTTCTGATTGGTACTACAGGCCATGACAGAAAATTGTGTATGCAGGTCCACGTCTTCGTATAGCCCCCATGTTACGGTACCTCCCTATATTCGGTAGTTTTATGATTTTAGCGACATTATTCACCGGAATTGTTTCAAGTTTCGTATTTGGTTATCGTAATGGTCTATGACAAAAATTATGTACAAAGGTATCCGTGTTTATACAGACCCAATATGAATAGACCCTTTTTCAAAAAACAAAAAAAAATCCGAATCTTTGAAGTTAACAGAGGAGGATATTAGCAAAACCATTACACGATAGACATCGAATTTTTCTGTCCACAACTATTTCAAAGTCTCCAAATGTAGCGACACCCAACAGTGACATCAAAATCAAATATCCGGAATCCAGCTCTATCCCTTTATCCAATACCCAATTTAGTAACATTTAGTACTTTTCGTACAATTACAGAACGCAAACCAGTTCCATATCTCAACCTCAGATACCAGCAGAGACTTTAACATGAAATATCAGGATTTCAGTTGTGTAAAAAATTTAGTACCATTTAGTACAATTATAGTGCGCATATCCAAAATCGCCTCCATATCTCAATTCCAGAAACCAAAAGAGACCTCAATACCAAATTTGAGGATGCCAGTCATACCCCTTCACCTAATACCAAATTTAGTACAATTTAGTACTTTTCTTGCAAATATAGGACGTATTTCCAAACCATCGCCAAAACTCAAACAAAGATGTCATCAGTAAAATTAAGATCTGACTTTATAATCCTGCACAAAATAACAAAATTTAGTACTAATTAGTACTTTTCGTAGAATTGCAGTACACATTTACATATTCAACTCTATATCTCAATTCAATACCTCAATATCAAATTAGAAGATCCCAGCCCTATCCATTCTAACAATATCCGATTTAGTACCTTTCGTACAAATAATTGTACACATTTCCAAAACAACCACCATATCTTAAGACCTCAACATCAATTTTGAAGGTTCCAGCCCTATTCATTTACCCAATATCCAAATTAGCACAAATATAGGACGTAGTTCTAAAACAACCTCCATATCTCAATTCCAGATACCAACAGAGACATCCATATCAAATTTGAGGATTGCAGCAACTTCTCTTCACCCAATACCAAATTTAGTACTTTTTGTACAAATATGGTACACATTTCCAAGACCACATTCATATGTTGACAAAATCCAAATTTCATGATTTCACCTCTATTCCTTCAACCAATATCAAATTTAGTACTATTTAGTACTTTTCGTACAATTGTACCACACATTTCCAAAATCATCTCCATATCTCAATTCCAGATGCCGACGGTAACCTCAATACCAAATTTGAAGAATCTAGCCCTATCCCTTCACCCAATATATATTACTATTTAGTGCTTTTTGCACAAAAATGGTACGCATTTCCATAACCACCTCCATGTCTAAACCATAGACACCTACAATGATAAATTTTTCAAATTTCAG
>NW_026712336.1:5798141-5915641 GCF_030504385.1 Musca domestica | reverse complement strand
GAACGGGATGCTGACAAGTGAGAGTAATCAGGATTGATATCGGCGTTCGGGATTTTGACGATTTGTATGTAATCGGGAACTTACTGATGGGCCCACTGGACATTTACAATCCAACAACCTATATCGTAGATTGGAACAGTTGCTCGCTATAGGTATGTTCTGGAGATGTCCAGAAACATTCAGATAGATCGGAACTTTTATGAATGATTATCGGAACTGGCAAGTGGAAGATAATCAGGGTTTACGATGTATATGCTTGGAATGTTATTGTCTCCGACGGATCGGGTAACTCGTGGTATACTTTTTTGCTTACAGCGTTTAACTATAGAAATATTCGGAGTTGTCCAGCTCGACTTTGATTGCTCGAGTTCGGCAGCTTACGGTAGGTATGTTGGGTAGCAGATGTTCAGGTCCTATTAGATGGACCGGAACTTTGATGACTGGTTTTCAGCCCCGATGACCAATAAAATACAATCAGGTTTGACGATGTATGTGGTTGGAATGTTAATGTCCAGGATGTTGACGATTTGAAGGCAATCGGGGACTTCGACGAGTGGTCGTCGGTGCTGACGAGTAATAGATAATCAGGGTAACAATGCAAGTGGTTGGAATGTTGATGTTCAGGTATTCTCATGGTATCCTATTTCGGTTCACTGTAGAGATATTCGGAGATGTAAAGGTGGTCTTTGATTGCTCGTGTTCGCTGTGGGGGTGTTCGGGAGCAGGTGCCCAGGCCTTCTGAGATGGATCGGAACTGATTCGGGATCGGCAGCTCATTGTGTGAATGCTCTGGAATTAGCTATTTGGGTCGTCTACAATTGTAAGGAAATTATTTTTGCTAGCACTACAGTGTATGTACAAGGAGCAGAAGATCCCGTGTTATAAAGAACCGAAGCCAGTTTAAAAAGTATTGGTAGCTAATGATTCTGTTAACCAAAGCTCCTGTGGGACAATGAGCCGAAAAAAAAACTAGTAATAAAGCTGAAACCTACACTATTTGGAAAGAATTTGGCAATTTTCAAAACAAAAAAAATCGTTAAAAATTCTGATAAAATCTTAAAAATACCGAATGTAGCCATTATTTTTGGGTCTATACGACCACGTGGACCTGCATAGTCAATTTTTGTTATAAGTCAATATTCAAATGCGAAACTTGAAAAAAATCGGTGAATAATGTAGTCATACCGAATATATGGAGGTACCATTATATGGGGGTTATACCGAAATGAAGACCTGCACAGACACTTTTCGGTCATAGGCTGTAACATCCATTACGAACTTCAAATACCAAAATTGAAGCAATTCCGGTGAATAATGCCGAATATCGGAGGTACCGTTATATGGGGACTTTATAAGCAAAGGCTATAGTCGTGCGGAGCCGACCATGTGATACCCTACAACACTACAATATGTTGGAAGCCTCCTTAAGTCCCAATTCATTTTGAAAGGTTTCGGTTTTCAAATAATGTCCCAGAACCCTGCCCAGATGTTACCCTTATTTACGCATTCACAAAAGCCGTGGTCCATTTTACAGCTAAATATAATTCAATGGCCATCCAAAATGCTCGACTTCTTCCTTGCCCCTAACTCTCTACCCATGTAGATTGACTGTGAAATCAGGAAAATGTTTTTATCTTTGGTCCATTTGAACCTCTATATTTACATCTCTATAACAGTAGGCTTTAATTCTGACCAGTTGGTTTCTATTTGTGACCCTGTAACGGCTGCAAAATCGGGAACATTTTTAGTTGTTGGTCCATTTCAACCTCTAAATATATTGCGGACATCTTTAAAAACAATAGGCCTAGTCCTTCTGAGCCTAATCTACCCCTATGAACATTTTCGTTAGGATCGGGCGATAATTGCAATCTTTATATATTATAACCCTAACCTGTGCTGTAAGGTGAAAAAATAGTACAAAACATGCATTTCAATATTTGAAGTCAAATTAATAAAAAATATTTTAAAACAAGTAAGCAAAGGCTATAGTCGTGAGGGGCCGACTATGTAATACCCTACAACACTACAATATGTTAGAAGCCCCCTTATGTCCAAATCCATATTGGAATTATAAATTAGGATTTTGACTAGGGACATTTGCCCAATATTTATGCAACCCGTCGTGCTGTTAGTTGTTGTAATCCATTTTACAGATAAATATAATCCATGGTCATCCAAAATGCTAGAATTCTTCACAGGCGTGTCGATTGGCTTCAATTGTGTGATCAGAGAAACATTTCTGTTTTTGGTTAATTTGAACCCCTAAATATTTTGCAATCATCTCCAAAAGCATATTTGCAATCCTTATATAATTATCCCAACATGTGTTGTAAGGTGAAAAACTATTAAAAAAAGTCAAATTGAAAAAATCGCATGCGATAAAAAATTAAAAAAAAATAAAAAATTTCACAAAATGCAACAAAATCTATATAAACATCATTATTGGCATATTTTTCTGCGATTTTTTTAGATTGTATACTTTTATGTCAAGAGGGCATTCTGAATTGACAAAATTTGTCAAAATCGGTCCAGCCATTCTTGAGATATAAGCATTCTAACTAACATCCCCTTTCTTTGTATATACACATTGTATATATTTCGCTATATATATCCGATATATTTACTATCGGCCTCTACGTAACGGTCAGAATTGGCCTGTTCGTCTATTTGTGATTTCGCCGTGATTAAAAATATTCGCGGTTTAATAGAAAATTTGACTTTTATTTAACACAAATGTTGCGGTCTATTTCTCCCTATTCTATTTCGAGGTGTTACATAATTTTGGCCCAATCAAACTTATAATACCCCCAACACATAGTGTTGTAGGGTATAAGCCATGTTGTAAGGTATAAGCCAGCCATTACGTCTTGGCAATTAAAGTTGTTTAGAGTTCGCAATAGATTGCGAACTACCTTCTCTTATAGTTATGTCAAAATTCTACATTTTCCTAAAGCCTCGAATTTTTCAACTGTTTTTTTTTTTTCATATCTGGTACCACAGGCTCTGAATATCAGATATATCATTTATCACCCAAAACAGAAACCCGAACCTAATTCAAGATTTTAAGATTCTAGCTTTAGAGTTATTTTTCCCTTCGTGCGTCTTAGATTTGCAGGATGGGCAGTTTGGAAAACATTTACCCACTTATAAACCAAAATACATAAGAAAACCTTTATTTGTCCTCTCCAGCATTTGATATTAAATCAATGCAGAATCAGTTTCACATTTATTCTTCACGCGTTCATTGTCATAACCCAATCTGGCATCAAAAAGGTACATCCAACTATCGGTCATACCGACATGTGTTTTTCACTGTAAACAATTTCAAGTTTTAATTTCTTTTTAAGAATTTGAAATACCCACTTACACTGGAAATTTTCACGCTGCAAAAACAAAAAAAAGGTCGCCAAGAATCAACAAAGCGCAAAAAAGGAGTGCAATAGATTGCAACACTCCGCCGCCGACGACGATGATGATGATGGTTACTGCTGCTGCACTTGCCGCCACAAAGTAATTTAAATGTAATTGATACTGTTGGCTGCATATTAATGATTTGAGAAACACTTTCGGCGGTGGCAGCATAAAGAGGAACATTTCTTCAAACGTGTCTCTCCTTGTTGAACTTGGCCGTTGTTGGAATACTGGATGGCTGGCTGACTGCTAGGGTACTGGTGCTGAAGACATCACCAACAATTAAAAGTGAGTTGAAAGCAAGCGACAACCAGCAATGTTACTTACGGAATCGGCCAGAGGGTGAGTGACTAGTTGGCTAAAAGAGCCTGCAACCAAAAAAAATGAGATTCTTTGAAACAATTAAGAAAAACAAACAACAACAACTACTGGAACTTTTTTTCGATTTTTTTTTTTTTTAATTTTATGGAGCTTGAGCAAATATTTGTAGCCGGCAATGCCGTTCAGTGTTCATTTATGGAAATTTTGCATTTATATGCCATAATTCATGTGGAAACATTTACCTCCGGCAACCCAGCGACACCAAGAACAACAACGACATAAATTGTGCTTTAGTGCGGCGGCGCACAGCATCAGCAACGCCTGCCGCTGTAACGCCTATTTATGTTGCTGTGACATTTTACTTCAACTCGCTCGGATACTTAACCACCTCGCTAATGGGTGGCCAGGCGTTTCAGTCTCGCCATCATCCAGGCGACACAATTCCATTGCCTCGGCCTAACTTCGCTGAGACGGCTCTAGCGTTTGCTTGGTAGTGTCTACCCGGTAAATCTAATGTATCTCCTGGCTGTTGTTATACTTCGTTTTTTTTTTTTTTTTTGGTACCTCAGGAATATTTAAAGAATATTTCGCTGCAGCAGCAGTAATAACAACAACTAACCACACGCAGGAAAATAGCTACACATATGCGATTTTTTGTTGTTTGTATTTTTTTTTTTTCTTGTGTAAATAGTGGGTTTTAGGCGGGATAACTTTGTAAAATGTCCGTTGCTGCATTTTCTGATTTATGACATTTTGCTTTAGAATATTTTCTGTTTAGATTTATGAGAATGGTTTCATAATTCCAGGGTTTTTTGTTTGGCGTTGTTGTGGTTGCCGTTGTTGTTGTTGTCTTTGCTTGGGCCACAAGATAGTTGTCTCCAATGCTGAAAATAGCAAATAAATCAAATTCATTCGGGGATTAGCAGAACTGAGACATATTTAGTTTAACCGGTAAATTTAAGAGCATAATCTAGTAATGGATGTAATAATTTTTATTGTGTCACATGTGTAGTTGAGTGTGTGTGTGTGTGTGCGTGTGTGGAGCCGATTGAAGTATAGACTGAAAACTGAAAAGCTGTTAAAGAATGCACAACAGATGATGAATGTGTATGGAGTTCGTTTTTTTACCACTGACAGACTTATTGTTTTTTATGCATTATTATTTTTTTGGAGGAACGGCATTTAGCACACAAAATTTAATGCAGAATTGTGCATAAATGACTTTGGCCCAACTTGAACTCATGTTTTTATCCTGTATCATAATTTGGAGGTAGATATATAAAGTTTGTCATTCCATTTGTAACACATCAAAAGAATCAGAAAAAATGAAATCAAAAATGCAGAAAATCGGTAATTACCGATATAAGGAAGTAGTGGATCTTGATCGAACATTTTCCGAAAGAGAACTCCTACTGAGATTCCCAAATGCCAAGTTTCGGCTGATTTGGTTGGGAATTATGGCAGACACCTTCAAGATATAAAAAAGAAGTAAAAAAGCACCTAAATTCGGCCGGGTCGAATTTTTAATACTCTCCAAAATTTGCAAGGTACTTGAAAAACTTAAAAAAAAAAAAACAAGTAAGCAAAGGCTACAGTTGAGCGGGGCCGACCCTACAACACTATAATAAACGATACAGTTTATATAGGCGAGATACTCGAAAGAATTCCACAAGATATTGTGAAAAATAATAAAAGAAAACCATCAGGTTTCGTTCTCTAATTTTCGAATAATAGCAACTTTAACTAATTTGCTCATTTCCAATTTATTGGAAGATGTTGCACGTAAACGGTCTTCCTACATCTGGAACCAATATTTCCCAAACACCTATAATCTCTCAGAAGTGGCAAAAGATTGACATTTATTATTGGTTTTTGACTGAAACGCATCTATATGAGATACAGACATTTGACTATATTCAGCGTTACGGAAAAGTCAGAATAGTCCTGTATTTGTGAATTCTCCAAAAAGTCACTGGAATGGACATTTTCGTATTTTGTCTACAAAAGTTGGCAAACTATTTCACACATTGAATATTTTTGGATGGCCATCCAAAACTGCTTGGCTTTTTGCAATGCCCGTAACCCCCATTTAAAGTGCGTGAGGATCGGGCAATAATTACGACCTGCTGACAATTTTGCAGTTTTTTGGTCCATTTCAACCCCTAAATATATGGCGATCATCTCCAAAAAGAGTAGGCTTTTATTCTGACCCTCATCTGATCCCCATGCAAAATTTCGTTATGATCGGGCCATAAATGCGATCTGTATATGATATCCTGATATCCTAACTACTTAGTTTTGTTAGCTGTAGAAATATTACCAAATGTTTAATTCAAAATGAAAATATGCCAAAAATATGACAAAATTGAAAAAAATATGAGAAAATGTTAGAAAATCAATATTTTCATCTTTAGAGAGATATTTTTATGCGATTTTTTAGACGTTGTTTCTTTCCTGCCAAGAGGCCATTCTGAATTAATGAGAACTGTCGAAATCAGTTCAGCCGTTCTCGACATATAAGAGATCTTTCAAGCATATCTTCTTTGATAGACATATATATCGCACATATTTTGCTATATATCCATTTTGTTGGATGTTAACATCAATGTAAAGATCAGGAGTAACCTTGTCATGGCTTTGTGATTTCGCCGCAATTTAAAATATTCGCGGTTTAATGAAAAATTTTTCAACACAAAAGATATGGTCTATTTTACCCGCTAAATATTATCCGATGACCACCCAAATTAGTAGGCTTCTTCCCCGCCCTAAACTCTAGCTACATGCGAAGTTCCGCGTCGATTGGTCTATAATTGCGACCTGTATAGCTACTGCAAAATCCGACATTTTTTCAGTTTTTGGTCCATTTTGACCCCTAAATATTATGCGATCTTCTCTTCTCCCTAGCCCCACCTCCATTCTAAATTTCGTGAAGATCGGGCCACAATTGCGACCTGTAGAGTGATTACAAATTAACATGGACAGACGGACAGACGGACGGACGGACTTACATAGCTAGATCGACTCAACTCGGCGAGATAGGAAGATCCATATATACTTTCCTATGTGGGAAATCAATATTTCGAGGTGTTACATAATTTTTGGCCCAATCACATTGTGTTGTAGGGTATAATGATCGTCGAAAATAAGTTTTAAATAAAAACACCCATTCGGGGGATATACAAAGATAAGCAATTTTTTATCATAGCCTGTAGTACTCATTAAGACCTTTAAATGCTAAATTTAACGTTGAAAAAAAAATGAGGAAAAATTATATGGTGGCTATACGAAGACCAGGGCATGCATAGGCAAATTTTTGTCACACACAATTCCTGTAAATAATCTATCTAAATTCTTAAAAATACGAATATAGGTTGGTATCGTCGTATGGGTGCTATACGAAGACGTGGATATTCAAAGACAAATTTCTGTCAGAGAGGGTAGCACCCATTAGGAATATCAAATTCCAAATTTGAGATATTTCCGGAGAAAAGTGTGACACAAATCATCAAAACACCGAATATTTGGGAGTATTGTTATATGGGGACTATTCCAAAACTTGGGCCCACATTGAAGTTCTAAGGATGTTTCTTACATAATGGGAACACATGCACCCAAACACGAAAAATAATAAAGTACCAAAAAAAGATGTAAACAGTTATATCAGGGCTATACGAAAACGTGCCCATTTTCAATATCAAAAGTCCTGCAGACCTAACACACATACAGGGTGAGATAAAAAAAAACTGCAACAAAGTCAAACGCCATAATTTTAACTTTCTTTTTTTAAATTTTATTGAATGAAAGCAAAAAATGTAGGTAAAAGCATCAAATTTTAGAATAAGTTGACATTTGTTCGAATTGGTCACCTTTGGCGAGAATTATGGCCTTCAAACGGCCAATTAAACCGTCACCCGCTGCCAGAATGTTGCTCTGCGGTATTTTGGCCCATTCCCGGCGAAGCGCTTGCTTGAGGTGATCGACGCTTTTCAAAATACTCCAGACACAATAGTCCAACGGATTGGTATCCGGAGGTTTTGGTAGCCATTGTGCGCTAGAAATGATGCGAGGAAACTCATTCTTGTGTGGCGCGTGCTGAGTCCTGTTGGAATGTCCAAGGTCTGCGGCAAAAGTGTTTGCGTGCCCAAGGCTTTAATACACTCTCCAGAATATTTTCGCGATAAAATTCGGCATTTACTCTGATGCCACGGTCGATTAATACGAGCGGAGAGCGACCATCGGATGTTATGGCGGCCCACACCATCACCATAGCCGGCGCTTGAGTTCTGGTGGCCAACCGAAGGTGCACATTTTCAGCTGACCTCTTTGGCAAGTAAACGCGATCATTTTGTTTGTTTACAAACTGCTGGACAACGAATGTCTTCTCATCGAAGAAAACCAAAATCGGCACTTCACCACTTTCGGCCAAGTGAAGCAACTCTTTAGCTGTTTGAGTCTATTTTCTTTCTGTTGCGGTATAAGTTCTTGCACATTTTAGAATTTCAATGACTTTACCCCGAGCTCATTTTTCAATATTTGCCGAATGGAATATTGCGAAATGTTCAGCTCACGAGCCATTTTTCGGCCACTGTGACGCGGGTTTCGATCAAGTCGCTTCTTTACTTTTCGAACCATTTCTGCTGATGTTGCTGTTTTCTTCTGTCCATTTCTCTAACGTTGGGCTACGCTACCAATATCACCGTAACGAGCGATGGTTTTTCAGCCAAATATAAAGAAATCACACTATCACGCTTGAATTCCATCACGAATAACTTTTATTCTGGAAAATTCTCACCAAAATGCTTTTGTACGCTTATAAACAATGTAATGAGCTGTCACTGGAATAATTGTAAAAGCTATCGGACGAGTGGCTTAGCAGTCTGAATTTGGTTGAATTTTTTTCAAATGTACATCCCAGCCAAGAATATACTTACCATACCGCCGCCAAAGGCAATACCTAAATTAAACAAGTAGAATTTTAAATTTTTGTAGATTTCTAATATATCGAAAGTAAGTGATATGGATCTATATCATTCCTTTTTTTATATTTTCCTTTCTATTTTCAAAGGTTTGTATATTATATAAATGTTTTCTTCTCGGGATATAATAATAAGAATATGTTTAACTTTTACAGCAAAAAGTCCATTAAATCTTTTATTTAACGTTTGCCGGATCCAATTTTCAGTCCAAAACTATTTCAACGACTCCATATGCAAACCGTAGAAACAGTGACCTATATATCAAATTTTTAAATATAGCTATATCCCTGTAACCAATACAAGATTTAGTAAAATTTAGTACGCATCACTAAATCCATCTACATCTCTCCAACCTAGGCACAAGCGGTGCTCCGAAATAAGTACCATTTAGTACTTTTCGAAAACTTAAAGCACGAATTTGATTCCAGCTCTATAATTAACTCAATACCAAATTTAGTGATATTTAGTACTTAATCTTCACCACATATAGGAACAGCGTCATCTATATTGAATTTCAGAATTTTAGCTCCGTTACTTCACCCAATACCAAATATAGTACCTCTCGCACAATTATAATAAACGTATCCAAAACTACCAACATATGTTAATTCTAGTTACCAATAGAGACCTCGATATCAAATTTAAGGATTGCAACCTTATACCTGCTCCCAATAGAAAATATAGTACCATTTAGTACTTTCCGTACAATTTCCCAAACCATCGCTAAATCTCGAACACAGATACCATCGGTTATGTAAATATTAAATTTCAGACATTCAGCTCTATACCAAATATAGTACCATTCAGTATTTTTCAAACAACTATAACACACATTTCCGAAACCGAAACAGCGACCCCAATACCAATGTTCAGATTTCAAGAGCTATCTGTTCACCCAATACCAAATTGTACCAGATATAATACACATTTCCGAAATCACTTCTTTATCACAAACTTACCACCAACAGTGACCCCAATACAAAATTCGAACTTCATTCGTTTACCCTTAAACAAACTGTTACAAATTTAGGTACGAACACTTAGTACACATTTCCAATACCACCTTATTTATCAAACGTACTTTCCAATCAGGGTTCATACGAAATTTCAAGTTTTCAGCTCTATCCATTCACCTAATACCAAATGGTACCACTTTCTAAGTTTTAGTATCATTTTAAAACTTTTCGTAGCCGTAAAGTTCGAATTTGCAAAAACATGTCTATCCTGCACTTTATCAGTGACTCTTATTCCACATTTTTGAATTCTCTGTACCGCACATCATTCCAATCTTCAATTTTTTAAAAGAGAAATCTGTAGTTGTGTTTGTAATGAGTGTCCAGACTTCTAGAAGGAATTCGTCTATATATATGCCTAAAACGTTGGCCTCATATAACTTTACTTTCGATTTTATGAATTTTGACAATTTTAGCAACAGTTTTTATGAAGTCGATCGACGAAGTCGATTTTCATAAATCACCCAATGATTGTTTTATAAGGCTTAAGTCTAATTTGTGAAGAAATTGCCCCAAAATAGATCTTGGAAGTTAGAAATATTTATCCAGTTTTCCTAAAACCGCATACAACAGTAATACACTCTTTTATTAATTTTAAAACTTGTTATTTGAACACAGTACAAAAAAAAAATGGTCCACATTTGGTGTAGACCAATTTTAGGTCTACAAAATTGTTGGCGGTGTTTTCCGAAGGATTTGTGTAAAGGTTCGTAAATAGGCTTCTTATTGGGAGTTTCGACTTCTACAAAAAAAGGAAAAAACATTCTTGTGAGCATCAGCGACGAAATAATCGAAATTGTTCTACGTTTTAGATGTTAGACATTTATTTTGGCCTCAAGTTCGTATTGTGGATTCCTATTTAAACCAAAAATAAAAAATTGAATTAATATAGCCTCTTATTACATATCCACCTGCTTTTTTTATATTTTCAAGACCCTTCCCGACCTTACATATCTTAAAGGTAATACCTAAATGTTAACCTTCCAAAGATCCCTTCGTATGTCTACAGAAGGTATTTATCTCTTGATACGGTCAAAATTTCTGTCTGGGTGGTTGGATAACTCACGAAGCCGATATCCACGTTGTTTCAATCTTTGAACCTTCTAATATTTTTCTCAGCCAATTTCCGTTTATTAAAATATATTTTTACTTGTGTTATGATTATTCAAAATGTTGATCTTTATTGGAATTCTGGGCCAATATTTTCTATTTCGCATAATTAAATAATTATTATTTTTTAATTTTACGAGACTTACAACTATTTTTAAACCCTTGTGGGGGAGATATCAGAAAGTGTCGATCAAAAAATAACATATTCACTTGAGATCGCGGGCTTAGTAAAATATTGCGGCATACCATGTTTAAAGCGAATCACTGACTTGTTTCCAATGTTATAAGGATACTCAACATTTTAACCCTCTTGTCTTGATAGATGTATTTGGATGTGCGCTGTTTGAACAGAAGGATATCACTAAATCTCAGTTTGAAAGGCTGAATTGGCAGCCAGGATTGTTAGATATTAAAAACACGCTTAACCTCAGCTGCAACCTCTTAACACTAAGTTTAGTCATGAAAAGCGTTGGTCCCGGTCAAGAAATGCTAAAAAATTGAGTTATACCTTCAGAACTGTTTAAACTCTTCCTTCCTACACGTTTAAACGGCCATATCATTTATTTTCAACGTCCATTTACCGTTTACATTGTAAATTATTTTACAAGCCATAATTCGGCTACAAATCGTTTATACTGTCCTGACATTATACTCCCATTGGCGACTTCATGTCCCCAGCATTAAAACCCTCTTTTGTACTTTTGACTTACTTTGAGAACATTAAGCCATTCACAAATATTTACTTCAGTTCATTTCAGAAATTACGAGCCAACATTAAAACAACAAATTATTACATTGCGGAAACACACAAAAAAATGGGGAAAATATTCATTCAGCCCTTTGTTTGTGTGCGTGTGTCTGTTTTGACGAAGCCATTTCTTGTGTTGCCACACAAAAGTGATCTCAACACCAGCAAACAATGCGAAAAAATATGAATAAATAGCAGAACTTTTCAACAATTTTCAAATAAAATTGAATTTATGAATAACAATAACAACAGGCAGGATGCAAACAAAACGGCACGGAAGATGAAAAAAAAAAACTACTCAAAAAGACGTTATGACGACGACTACTACTACCATGGCAGTGACACAGAAATAAACATTTAAATAGTGACAGCAACAATCCTTTTGTCATCAAATTGAATTAGCATAGACTGACTGCATTTTTCCATCTCCTTCAATTCTAACGAAAGCAAAATAAGAGGAAACACGGTGTGTTCACATACGCACACACACATTGAGAGAGAGAGAGAGAGAATCTTAAAAAAGTACTCTTTGGAAAAAACAAAACTAGCATAACTAATGTTAAATTGTAAAGTAAAATATACAAGACCTATAAACAAATTCTTCAAGTTATTGTTTTCTAGTTTCTTTGCGATGCCCTGCAATGAGCAGCGGCAACTGAATAAAAAATATTAAGGAAAATGGGGAAAAAAGTTAACAGGAAAATTGGTTTATAACATTCATTTCTTATGAAAACATTTGCATCCATAGTAGTCAAAAGTCTGGAGAGCATTGACTGTTGTTAACATAAGGTGGTTGGTGTGGAAAGTGAGTAAAAACGTACAACTTCATCGATAACTCAATGAAATGAAAACAAATTTTTTGGGGATAAAATATCTTGGTGAGTACATTTAGAACCCCGATGGACGATTAGTGACTCTTGTGACTCTAAAATGCAGCATAAAATTACTTGATATATCTGTTTGCAGCCTATGAAGCTTATGTTTGAGACGTCGTATCTTCAGTCAAACCGATTTAGATATGTATGTCCGCCCGCCTGTCCATATTAAATTCTAATCACGCTACAGTTCGCAATTGTGATCCGATCCTCACAAAATTTAGCATGGAGGTGGATTAAGGTCAGAATAGAAGCTATTTAGACATTTTTGGAGATAATCGCAAAATATTTTGAGGTTTAAATGCTCTATAGGTCAGCATTATAGACCAATTGACTCGGAATTTTGCATGGGGCTAGAGTTAAGGGGTGGCAGAAGCCTACCCACTAGGACATAGAATAATATTTAGCGGAAAAATAAAATTTATGTAAAAAATACGAAAATGTTCATTAAACCGCGAATATTTTTAATTCCAGCGAAATCTCAAATACATTCACTTCTGACCTCGACAATGATGCAGACATCGCATATATAGCAAAATATATACAACTTCATATATCAAAGTAAGGGATGTTAGTTAGGCTGCTTATAACTTAAAGAACGACTGGGTTGACTATGACAATTGTCAGCAATTCAGAATGGCAGAAATTGCGGAAAAAAGTAAAATCTACAAAAAAACCCAATAAAATTTTGACTAATTATAACCTACACCACATGGTGTTAAGGGTATTATGTCTTTAGTTCATTTGTTTGTAACATGGAGAAGGAAGCGAGATAGACCCATAGTTACTCTTGAGGATCTTCATTGAACCATTTTCTGATTCGATTTATGCATTTCAGTCCGTCTGTCTGTACGTGAAAGTATTCTTGCGAACAAAACGCAGGTCGCATTTATTATCCGGTTGAGACGAAATTTTGCAAAATATATTTGTTTGTCCAAGGACGAACCCTATTGAATTTGGTGATAATCGGATCAGATTTAGATATAGCTCCCATATATCTTCAATTGATTTTGGGGTTATTGTGCACCAAATGAGTAATATAAGTCCTGATATTTGGAATATCCAATGGAATTCAGTCTAGAAGCAAATACATTAAATTTGGAGAAGCACGGTTTAGATATAGCTATAGCTTCCATATATATTTTTTATACGATTTGGTGTTTAAATTCCCCACATTTGTAATATGCACTCCACAAGAATAATATTTGGAACCAGATACAGCCCAGAAATACCTCTGTCAAATTTTATCGAGATCGGATCAGATTTGAATATAGCTCCCATATATATCTTTATCCGATATCAGGTTCATTGTGCATCAAATGGCTAATATCAGCCCAAAGGGACTGAACTTTGCCACCTCCGGAATTCAGTCTAGAAGAAATTACTTCATATTTGGTAAAAATCGGTTCAGATATAGCTTTAGGATATTTCATATCGGATATCAGATACAACTCGAGAATATCGCTGCCAAATTTGATCGAGATCTGCTCAGATTTTTGTGTACCTTCGATACACATCTTCATTCGATTTTAGGTTATTATTCACCATATATCAGCGCAAATTGGATAGATTTTTTCATATTCAACCGAATTTTTCCATTTGGTGAAACACTCTCCGGTATATTTTGCTATACTATATATTTTTTATTTTTAATATAATTCTTATCGAAGTCATATCATGCACTTTGCAGGTTGAGATGAAAAAACTGCAACCAATTTCAGACTGCTGCCATTTCTAAGCCACTCGTCCGACAGGTGTTAAAATTATTCCAGTGACAGCTCATTATATTGCTTACAAGCGTACAAAAACATTTTGGTGAGAATTGTCCAGAAAAAAGTTATTTGTGGTGGAATTCAAGCGTGATAGTGTGACTTCTTTATATTTGGCTTGAAAACCACAAGTGGCTATGGTTAGAGCGCTCCAGCATTTAAATGTGAATAAATCTTTTGTGTCTCGTACCATCGCTCGTTACCGTGATACTTGTAGCGTAGCCCGACGTCTAGGAAGTGGACGGAAGAAAACAGCAACATCAGCAGAAATGGTTCGAAAAATAAAGATGCGACTTGATCGAAGCCCTCGTCGATAGCAGTGGCCGAAAAAGGGCTCGTTAGTTGAACGTATCGCAATATTCCATTCGGCAAATATTGAAAAATGAACTCGGAGTAAAGTCATTGAAATTCCAAAACGTGCAAGAGCTTACACCGCAACGGAAAGAAAATAAAATCAAAAGAGCTAAAGAGTTGCTTCGCTTGGTCGAAAGTGGTAAACTGCCGAATTTGGCTTTCTCGGTCTCCGATGAATAACATTCGTTGTCCAGCAGTTTGTAAACGAACAAAATTATCGTGTTTACTTGCCAAAGAGGTCAGCTGAAAATATGCACCATCGGTTGGCCACCAGAACCCAAGCGCCGGCCATAGTGATGGTGTGGGCCGCTATAACAACAGATGATCGCTCTCCGCTGGTATTAATCGAGCGTGGCATCAGAATAAATGCCGAATATTATCGCGAAAATATTCTGGAGTGTGTATTTAAGCCTTTGACATCCAAACATTTTAGCTTCAGACCTTGGATATTCCAACAGGACTCAGCACCATCGCACTCAGCACGCGCCAACCAAGAATGGTTACAAAATGAGGTTCCTCGCTTCATTTCCAGCTCACAATGGCCGCCAAGATATCCGGATACCAATCCGTTGGACTACTGTGTCTGGAGTATTTTGGAAAGCAAGGTTGGCACTAAAAAATACCAAAGTGTCGATCACCTCAAGCAAGCGCTTCGCCGGGAATGGGCCAAAATACCGCAGAGCAACATTCGGGCAGCGTGTGGTGGTTTCATTGGCCGTTTGAAGGCTATAATTCGTGCCAAAGGTGACCAATTCGAATAAACCTAAACTTATTCTAAAAGTCCGACAATTTTTGGTTTCATTCAATAAAAAAAATTGTGGCGTCTGACTTTGTTGCAGTTTTTTTATCTCACTGTATCTGAACTGATTTTCACCAAATTTGAAGTACTTGCTTCTAGGCGGAATTTGGTTGCTTGTGTGTGTGTGTGTGGTTTGGTGCAGAACAAATCTGGAGTCGGGTATTGATATATGTATATGGGAGCTATATCCAAATCTGAACCGATCTCGATAAAATTTGAGAGGGGTATTTCTGAGCAGTATCTTTTATCTTTTTCGGAACATCCCCGTTATGAAGTTTATATTATGATGTGCCGAAATCAATCCTCTTTGGGCACGTAGTACTCAAATGGCGCCCAATAAAATTGAAATCTTATCAAGATATGTATGGGAGCTAATATACACTTGCTCCGATTCCCACAAATGTCAATTGGGTTCGTCCTTTTGAATCTTAAAGATAAATACAAAAGCTAATACAAAAACTGAAGTATATACAAAATTTGTAACCTTCATCTTCTTCCAAGTCTATTAAGCGAACCTCGACTATCTTAACGCGGTATTCAAAGAAAAAACAGTAGCTCTAGCTTAGGATAAATTAAAAAAATAGCAACAACAAAAGTGAACTGCCGCAATAAGACGTGAGTTTTTACAATTGCTCGGTAGGTAGCTAATTGGAACAATTTTTAAATAAAAATTTTCGTCATGCTTCCTTGGTCCTCCAAAAATACGACACATAAGCGAAATGCAGTTTTTGCACTTATGCAGTCGAATAAAGTATGTATGTATATACGTACGTATGCAAATATTCAGTCTAGTCTAGCGAGTAATGCGAAGCAATGCTGCAACAGTAGCTACAGCAATCATCAGCGTCGTCGTCATCATCAACGCCAGCTATGTGGGCTGTTGCCATTTGCTGATGCGTCGGGATTGCAAAAATTATACATAGCAGTAACCTCCTGATGCGATGACATGTCTTGCATACATACGAACATGTATGAATGCATGCATTCGTATATGATAAAGTAGTGTAGTGTATGTGCGTCTGCTTGTATCATTCATTGGTGGTGTACTATATCAAGATTTTTGCATTTTTTTCGCAAATGTTGAATGCGAGTGATGAAACACAAATAAGAAATGCACTGCAGAAAGCCTAGACGCGCCTTGTAAGAAAAATAGAAAAAAAAAAAACAAACGTTGAACAATTGTGCGGAGGAGATGACAAACATAAACTATGCCTCTGTGTGTTGAAATATAAATGAATACCAAAAAAAAAAAAAAAAAAAAATTGTCTAAAAAGCTGAAATTGTGATGATACGCGCAAAGCGAGAGCATTCATCCAAAAACAAAACAACAACAGCAGCAGCAAATAGCAACATTCAGAAAAGACGAGAGCGATGAAACGGTCTTAAGCGATGAACAATTTCATTGTTGCATACAAATCAGCAATAAAACGCAATGTGACGACAGGAGAGCGCAACAGATACACAGTGTTACGGAAAGTGGCCAAAATTTCCATTTAAAGTTGACAAATTTGAAAATGTCAGGATATGGTACTGGGGTAACCAGGTTGTATGTGGAGATGTAATATGGAATGAAAATAGAACAAGTAAAAAAGCAGTAACTTCGGCCGAACTTTGAATACCCTCCATTTGAAATGAATTAGAAAATTTTCAAAAAAAAAAAAAAAATCATTAAAATTTCAGTTAAAATCTTTAAAATCCCTAATATCGGAAGGTGCCGACATATGGGGGATATACGATATTGTGGACCTATATAGACAAATATATGTCTGGGGTAAAGTACTCAGAAGGGACCCCTTGTGTGGAATTTCAGACAATTCCATTGGAAAATGTGGCTTAAATACCGAATATAGCGGGGTACCGTTATATGGGGGCTATGCGATATCGTGGACCTATACAGATAATTCTCTTCCAAGGGATAAAGTATCCACAAGAAACTCCTTGTATGGATTTTCAGACAGTTCCGTTGAAAAATGTATCTAAACTACCGTTATATGGGGGATATACGATATCGTGGACCTATATAGACAATTCTCTTTCAGGGGGTAAAGTACACAGAAGGGACTTCTTGTGTGGAATTTCAGACAATTCCATTAGAAAATGTGGCTAAAATAATCAAAATGCCGAATATCGGGGGGTACCGTTATATTGGGGCCGATCTTCGAACTTGACCTGCCTGCAGACAAAAGACATATCTGCGCAAAATTTTAGCTTCCTATCTTAATTCGTTTTGACTGTAGCGTGATTACAACAGACGAACGGACATGGCTAAATCGTCTTAGAATTTTACGCTGATCAAGAATATATATACTTTGCTGGGTCTAAAATGATTATTTCGATGAGTTACAAACGGAATGACGAAATTAATATACCCTCCATACTATGTATGGTGGAGGGTATAAAAATATATCCTCCCAACAAAAACTCGCAAAAATACTTATTACAAATAGGGTTGCCAACCCATTATTTTAAGAAAGGCATGTAGCTCGAAATGAAATCGAAAATGGCAATAAGTATTTATATCCTCCCACACAAAAACACGCAAAAATTACTCATTAAAAATGTTCCGAGTTCTGAAAATGAAGAAGTACTCTTGTAGCAACCGATGTTTAATTATTGGAAACATCGATCATTTTCATCTTTAAGTGACGTTGCCGGCTGGTGTTTGGGGCGGCGGATAAGGGGTAGTTCTTGTCACTCATTGACATTGACGATTGGTCGTTTGATAAAAATTAGAAATTCATACCGGTCTTAACGTTCAAAATATGTGACTTGAAATATGACCTGCCTTGACCTGCCATGGCCTATTTTCTGCCACAGGCTGTAGTATCTCTTACGAACCGCAAATACAAATTTTAAAACAATTCCGTTGAATAATATAGCTAAACTCATAAAAATACCGAATATAGGGAGGTACCAATATTTAAAACCTTTGCGAAGACCAGGGCCTGCATAGGCAATTTTGTGTCACCGGCTGTAGTACCTACTAGAAACTTCAAAAACGAAGTTTGAAACAATTCCGGTGAAGTATGTAGCTTAAATCATCGAAATATGGGGAGGTACCGATAGTTAGAGGCTACACCAAGACATGAACCTGTATAGAAAATTTTCGTTAATGGATTGTAGTACCTATTAAGAACTTTAAATAGAAAATTTGAAACAATTCTGATGAATAATGTCGCTAAAATCATCAAAACAAAATACCGAAGATAGGGAGGTACAGCTATATGGGGGCTAAAGGAAAACCTGGACCTACATAGACAATTTGCTGTCACAGGTTGTATTACTCATAACAAACTACAAATACGAACTTTTAAAATCTTCCTGTCAATAATATCGCTTTTCAAAACACCGAATATAGCCAGGTACCGTGATACCGGGGCTATACAAAGACCTAGACCGGCATAGGCATTTTTCTGTAACAGGCTATAGTACCTATTAGAAACTTCAAATACGAAATTTGGTACAGTTATATGGGGGAAGAACTGTATCTGCATAGGCAATTTTCTGTCACTCACAACCAGCTACAAATACGAAATTTGAAACCATTTTGGTTAAACGTGTCCCTAAAAACATGAACATAGCGATTACTCACATCGAACTCCTTGTGTAGAATTTTAGACAATTTCATTGACAAATCTGGCTAAAATCATCAAAATACCGAATACCGAGGGGTACCGTTATATGGAGGCTATACGATATCGTGGATCGATACAGCCCATCTTCGAACTTGAACTAAGCATACTATCTTAATTCGTCCTGACTCAAGCATGATTACAAACAGACGGACGGAAATAGCTAAATCGTCTTACAATAGGGTGAGATGAAAAAACTTCAACCAAGTTCAGACTACTGTCATTTCTAAGCCACTCATGAAATGTGGATAGATCTTTTGTGTCTCGTACCATCGCTCGTTACCGTGCTACTGGTAGCGTAGCCCGACGTCAAGGAAGTGAACGGAAGAAAACAGCAACATCAGCAGAAATGGTTTGAAAAGTAAAGAAGCGACTTGATCGAAACCCTCGTCGCAGTGGCCGAAAAATGGTTCGTGAGCTGAACATATCGCAATATTCCATTCGCCAAATATTGAAAAATTAACTCGGGGTTAAGCCATTGAATTTCCAAAAAGTGCAAGAATTTGCACCGAAACGAAAGAAAAAAGACTGAGAAGATCTAAAGAGTTGCTTCGCTTGGCCGATAGTGGTGATCTGCCGTATTTGGTTTTCTTCGATGATAAAACATTCGTTGTCCAGCAGTCTGTAAACATACAAAGAGGTCAGCTTAAAATGTGCACGTTCGGTTGGCCACCAGAGCTCAAGCGCCAGCCATGGTGATGGTGTGGGCCGCCATAACAACCGATGGTCGTTCTCTGCTCGTATTAATCGACCGTGGCATCAGAATAAATGCCGAATATTGTCGCGAAAATATTCTGGAGGGTGGATTAAAGCCTTGGGCACGCAAACATTTTGGCCGCATACCTTGGACATTTCAACAGGATTCAGCACCATCGCACTCAACACGCGCCACCCAAGAATGGTTACAAAATGAGGTTCCTCGCTTCATTTCCAGCGCACAATGGCCACAAAAAGCTCCGGATACCAATCCGTTGGACTATTGTGTCTGGTGTATTTTGGAAAGCAAGGATGGCATTAAAAAATACCAAAGTGTCGATCACCTCAAGCAAGCGCCACACCGGGAATGGGCCAAAATACCGCAGAGTAACATTCGGACAGCGTGTGACGGTTTCATTGGCCGTTTGATGGCCATAATTTGTGCCAAAGGTGACCAATTCTTACAAATCTAAACTTATTCAATAAAATTATAGAAAAAATATAAAAATTATTTTTTGACTTTGTTGGATTTTTTTTTATCTCACCCTGTATGTATGATGGAGGGTATAAAAATATTCAGCATCAGATTTTTTTGTTGTCTTTAATAATAGTTGGTAACATTCTTCTCCTTCTTCTTATTTTCATTGTTAACCCTCCAAGAGTCGTACACCACACTCTGTTTTCGTCGGTCACATGCCCGGTATATACATTTGTCGGTAAACCAACTAGTACTTCCAAGTTTATTATTACTATTATTATTTATTTACTTTTGTTTGAGTAGATCGACAAAACCTCCACAAAACTTTAAACACTGTGCCTCGACATGATTTCCTCCTAAAAAAATCTTCCCTTCAGATATTTGGCCCGCCAGTTTGCCTAACCGTTTATTGTTAGTAACATTTCCAGCCTTTATGGCGTCATCATATATCTCATCACGCTGTCGCATATGCAACGTCCGTCTTTGTCGTCGTCGTCATCAACATCAGCATACGCTTTGCAACATTGGCGGCGACAGTATGTTATTCGCATGGTTGCCAGCCCTCCATCAAAGTGAACAATGTAAAGCGCGGAAAATTTTGCATTCATATCATGCAGGCAGCGTTACAGAGGCGTGCATTATGATTATAATGATACACTTATAAATTTAGACACAAACACACAACATATTCATATATACGAACTCCTTTAGAACATGGGTTTGCTTCAGTTTTGTCATTTCTATATTCTGGAGTTGTTGTCGTTTCAGATTTTCTTACTTTGGAGTTTTGGTTGTCATCGTCATCTATGCCATAGCCATCATCATCATCGCCGCCGCCATCATCAGTTTGAAAAGCGGCAGCAGCCAACACATAGCCATCGTACGCACGATCACCATGCGTTGCCCCCTCCCAACTTAAGTACCACTTTTGAAATTTCTCTCTCACTCTCCTTAATGGGTATATATGTGTTTGACTCAGGCAAATTGTTCTTGAGTGAGATTTTACAAGATTTATCATTGATTTAGGCGTATTTCGTTAGACATTCAGTTTGTAACATTGGCTAATCATTCTCTCAGCCATGTGGCTACAGATGGTAGATAACCAGGTGGGACTATAGGATTTGGTCGGAAAAGTACACGTATCGGTTTCCATTTTTGATACCTCCTACATAAACTGTAAAAAAATCAGAGAAAATTACATATCTCACAGACATATCTCGACTTGGTTAAATGGAGTTCGCAAATGAGGCAAAAAATTAAGGAAAGTGGCTAAATCCTTCCAGTACCTCAATAATGAAGGTCAACATTTTAAGAAACCGTAACTCTCCAAATTTTCAAACTCCAGGCATACAAATATTTTTATCAGTATTATGTCCAGTGTAAAGATGGGATATAACTGTCCATTTCTGCAGGTATCTCTACAATAAATTATCCAAGTTTTCCAATAAAATCATATATTTCACATAAAGCAAGGACATACACAGGATGAGGGCTCGGGTCTCCGCTCCCATTATTAAACGTTTTGCCTAAAATAAGAAATTTAGGAGTTGGGCCCCAGCACCACAAATTGTTTCGAAAACTGTATTTCGAATGTCCGTAATATAAATCGAAAACCAGTAAAGAAAGTCTTAAAGTCGGGCGGGGCCGACTGTATGATACCCTACACCACTTTGCTAATTAAGTAGAGCTCCACATAACAATTAAACGTTTTAATGGGAGAATTCAATCATACACGCCATGATTATCATTATAATTTAAAGTTCAAAGGACTAAATATGCCGAAGCATTTGTATCTTTTAAATTCGGAATTGTATTGCCCATTTGGTGCACAATTAATTTGAAATCGGATAAAGATATATATGGGAGCTATATCCAAATCTGAACCGATCTCGATAAAATTTGGCAAAGATATTTCTGAGGTGTATTTGATATATTTCCCTGAATATCGTTGTTACGGAGTGCATATTAGGGTTGTGGGTAACAAATATAACAAATCGGATGAAGTATATATATGGAAGCTATAGCTATATCTGAACCGATGTTCACCAAATTTGACATACTAGCTTCTCAATTCGGTCGCAAGTGCCAAATTCCATCCCATTTGGACAAATATTAGACGTTTGGTGCACAATAAATGGTAAATCGGACGAAGTTATATATGGGAGCTATATCCAAATCTGAACCGATCTCGATAAAATTTAGCAAATGTATTTCTGAGCTGTATTTGATATATTTCCCCAAATATTGTTGTTTCATAGTGCATATTACGGCTGCGGAGGGCAAAAATAACAAATCGGATGAACAATATATATGGGAGCTATAGCTATATCTGAACCGATTTCGATCAAATTTGGCATACATATTTTCAGGCCTAATTTGGGTGTATATGCAAAATTCCATACAATTCGGGCTTATATTACACGTTTGGTGCACAATAAAAGGCAAATCGGACGAAGATATATATGGGAGCTATATCTAAATTTTGACCGATTATCTCCAATTTCAATAGGGTTCGTCCATGGGCCAAACAAAAGATCTTTGCAAAATTTCATCTGTATCGGGCAATAAATGCGACCTGTACTTTGTTTACAAAAATACATGGACAGACGGACGGACGGACATTCAGATCATCAAAAGGAACTATGGGTCTATCTCGTTTCCTTCTGCCTGTTACAAACAAATGCACGCTGACCACCTTGTGGTGTAGGGTATAAAGAGTATCTATGGAGGTCCAATGATATTATACTTCCATTAAACTTAAGCTTCTTCTTGGAATATTGTATCTCCACCAGTTATTTTTGGAGAAAAACATTGAAAGACTCTGGCTGCCTGCTTGCGCCAAATGTGTGAGACCTTAGCACGTTAAAATAACCCCTTTACTCTCATCCACAATTCACGGTGTAAAATTCTTACTAAAAATAAACGATTTGCTTTAACATATCTCAACATTTTGTCTTGGAGAAAACGACATAAGCAAAACAAGTACTATTGACCAACAACGTTAACTTTCGAACCTTCTAGCACAACTTAGGAGGAAGCGTTTTTAGAAACTCAATAGGGATAAGTGTAGATTTTGAAACTCATCTGTGGGTCTTTTTCTCAAAAAAGATCTCCTGATGGTCATCTAGACATGCAGGACCTTCTAATGGTCTTCTATTCATAAAAAATCTCCTGACGGACACAGAAGATCTCCTGGCGGTCTTCTACATACAGAAGACCTACTAAAGGCCTTCTAGACATAGAAGACCCGCTGCCGTTCTTCTAAGCATAGAAGACTTCCAGACGTTCTTCTAGACATAGAAGACATTCGGACATTCTTCCATACAAAGAAGACCTCCTGACGGTCTTCTGGACATAAAGGACCTCCTGATTTTTTTTTTTTTTGGCTCAGAAGAACTCTTGACGGTCTTCCAGACACAGAAGACCTCCTGACGGTCTCCTCTCCTCCTCCTTACACTTAGAAGACTCTGAGGATCTTGGGGACCACTTCTATACACAGACGAACCGCCGACGGTTCTGCATACATAGAAGATCCGCTGATGGTCTTCTATACATATTCCGCTACACATTTCTGAAACCACCTCCATGTTTTAGCATCAGACACCAATATAAAATTTGGGGATTCCAGCTGCATCTCTTCACCCAACGCCCGATATGGTACCACTAGTAATTCTCGAACATAGTATAGAACAGTTTTTCAAAACCACCTCCATATCTTAACCACAGACACCAACAGTGATAATAACATACAATTTCGGAATTTCAGCTCTATCGGTTCACATATATCCAAATTGTACCAATTGAGTACACCTCAATACAAATTTCCAAAACTTTCTATATACCACAATCCTATGCTCCAAATTTCCAAATCTACTTTCGTACCTTAATCATACAATTCCAATGAAATCTTATTAACCAGTTACCGGATTTCAGCCGTATCTTTTCACCCAAATCCAAATTGTACTAAATTTAGTACTATTTAGTACACAAACGTACTAATTTCCAAAGTTCCCTACATACCCCAAACCTACACTTACATAGTAATTCAAATTTCAAGATTGCATACCCATCGGTTCGCCCAAATACAAAATGTATTAAATTTAGTACCAATTTGTACACATAAGGACAAATTTCCTAAGCTTCCTACAAACCCCAATCCTACACCCCTACTATAAACCCAATTTCAATTTTCAGGATTCCATCCCTATAAGTTCACCTGCATACAAATTGTACCAAATTCAGTACATTTAAGTACGTAAAGTACTTTCGAAAACTGCCTCTATATTTCAATCCTACAATACAACATTAATCTTTTTTCCAATTTTCAGAACACCAGCTCACCTAAATCCCAAACCTACACTCCGCCAGTAATGTTAATAACCAATCCTGCTTTCAGGATTCCTGCCCCAACCGCTCCTCCAAAATTCCACTAAATTCAGTACCGTTTAGTACTTTTCGTATATATGAACACACACTTCCAAAATGATCTCCTTACATCAATTCTACACCTCAACCTTGATGCCCATTCCAAATCTCAACTTTAGCTCTAAACGTTCGCATGATACGAAATGGTACCAAATGTAATTCAGATACATATCTATTCTATCCTATTTCAAAGTTCAACCTCTCCAAAGAGGTAATACGTATTTAATAGCGATCACATTTAGAATGATTCGCATTACATAAATTCCAATATAAACGCATTTTTGTTACGGGTAGTTCTGCTAAATATTCATAGGTGATGTAGGGTATCATATAATCGTCCTCGCCCGACGTGTGTCCTTTCCTTACAGATTTGTGTTTGAAATAGCCTAGACAAATCTTAGATATTGGTCGAGGCTATTGCAAATTTTTATTTTTTTACAGGTAAGACTCATAGGATGCGAATAAGCTGTTTTTTGAAAGTAAAAAATCACAAAATATTCAATGAGCCTGGTATGGTATTTAAAAATAAATCTGTTAAAAGAACCCTCTCTGTATTTTATGATTTAGTAAATCTCTTATTCCAGAGAAGAAGTTCAATTGAATACCCTCTCCCATGCCTCTTTATTGGCTAGTGTAAATTTCATGTTTGGTGGCACTTTGTAACTATAGAATTTACAATGACTCGACGGGCTGACTGGCGGGATAGCTGTTTGCTGCTGCCGCTGCGTTTATTATGATTATTTGCTTGTTGAATTAATTCAACAATAAAAGGCAAACAGAAAAACCCAAAATCGAATAAAAAAGAGCTCAGCTAAAATGCGTGTGCGTAGACCATCGACTGAGGAACTGCACCACTTCACTCGAATAAGTGGTAGTGGTAGTCGTTGAGTTTTTATCATTTGACATGATATGCCTACATTAAGTCATAAAATTACAATTGGAACATTGTTGCAGCTAAAACAAGGATTCGCCGGATTTCGATGTCATGTTCAAATGTCATTAGAGAAGATTTCATTGCAAAAGATTGCTACTTGGCGATATGTCTGTGGTGCTCTTTGGCCGCCTACCTTTTTGCCATAAATCAATTGTTAAGCTATTGGTTTTAATGGGCCATATGAAATCATAAACAATAATGGAAGAATAATGAAAGAAAAATATAATATTGCAGTTCTAAAAGTGTAGCATTTAGTACGTTTTGGTACCTTTTAGTACGAATTTTTGGACACTACTCATAGGATCATTACTTTTTGAATAGAATTATGGTATAGTTTAGTGATTTACTCGAGAAATTTCAACACAATTTTGTCCCAAGAAATATTACTAGGAGTCTTTATAACCTTTAAGTACGAGTTAAAAAAAAATCCAGTCTTGTCCATCGTAGGACTGAATATCTGTAATAATAAATGACCAACGCCCACACGAAACTGCTGAAGGGGCTAGAAATTCGTTTGGTTTTTTGGAAATTCGAACTTGAATGGTACAAAGAGTATTAAAAGGTACTTAATATGGTACCCTTTGTATTTGAGGAAGCAATAGAGCTAGGAATTTGATGGAGTGTGTGACAAATGTACCAAAGGGTTTTTGGAAGTTCGCACTATAAGTGTACGCACTACAAGTGAAGCTTGAATCTTGAAATTTTGGGTGAGGGTCGCTCTTGGTCCAAAGGGGTCAAATAATGCTGGGTTTTTGGAAATTCGTACTTTAATATACGACATATTAAAATATACTAAATATTTAACCCTTTGTATATGAGGAAGCAGTAGAGCTAGAAATGAAATTTGGAATGAGGGTCACTGATGTAGTGTATGATAGATGTACTGAAGGGTTCTTGAAAATTGGCACTATAAGTGTACGAAAAGTACTAAAATGTACTACATTTGATACCGTTTCGTATCTTGTGAAATTTGGGAATCAAGGTTAAGGAGTAGAGGTAGTTTTGGAAGTGTGTACTCATGTATACGAAAAGTGCTAAACGGTACTAATTTAGTATAATTTTAATTTTGGAGGAGCGGATGGAGCTGGAGTCCTAAAATTTGAAATTAACTTACTGGCGGAGGGTGGGATTGGTGTATGGAGGGCAATTTGTACTAAATGGTACTAAATTTGGTATAATTTCGATTTGCTTGAGCCGTAACAAATAGAATACTGAAATTTGGTAATATTTGCAGGATTGGGGTATGTGGGAGGTTTTAAAATATTCATACACCAAATATGGCGGTACCTTATGGCAGTTAGACCGATATATCTCATTTTCAATCCTAGACATAATACAAATTGTTCTACCAAACTTTGTATCGTGACAGCCGGACATCGTTAAATCGACTTAGATTTTTATGCTGATCATGAATATAAAGGGTGAGATGAAAAAACTTCAACCAACTTCAGACTGCTGACATTTCTAAGCCACTCGTCCGGCAGTTATTATTAGAGTCCGTCCGTTAAATTATTAAAGTGACAGCTCATTATATTGATTACAAGCGTTCAAAAGCATTTTCGTGAGAATTTTCCAGAAAAAAAGCTATTCGTGATGGAATTCAAGCGTGGTAGTGTGATTTCTTTATATTTGGCTGGAAAACAGCAAGTGGCTATCGTTAGAGTACTCCAGCATTTAAATGTGAATAAATCGTTTGTGTCTCGTACCATCGCTCGTTATCGTGATACTGGTAGCGTAGTTCGACGTCAAGGAAGTGAACGGAAGAAAACAGCAACATCAGCAGCAATGGTTCGAAAAGTAAAGAAGCGACTTGATCGAAACCTGCGACGCAGTGGCCGAAAAATGACTCGCGAGCTGAACATATCGCAATATTTTATTCGGCAAATATTGAAAAATGAGCTCGGGGTAAAATCATTGAAATTCCAAAAAGTGCAAGAATTTACACCGCAACAGAAAGAAAATGGACTCAAAAGAGCTAAAGAGTTGCTTTGCTTGGCCGAAAATGGTGTACTCCCGAATTTGGTTTTTCTTTGTCTCTCAAGAGAAAACATTCATTGACCAGCAGTTTGTAAACACACAAAATGATCGTGTTTACTTGCAAAAGAGGTCAGCGGAAAATGTGCACCTTCGGTTGGCCACCAGAACTCAAGCGCCGGCCATGGTGATGGTGTGGGCCGCCATAACAGCCGATAGTCGCTCTCCGCTCGTATTAATCGACCGTGGCATCAGAATTATTGCTGAATATTATAGCGAAAATGTTCTGGAGGTGCATTCTGGGCACGCAAAACATTTTGGCCGCAGACCTTGGACATTCCAACAGGGCTCAGCACCATCGCAGTCAGCACGCACCACCCAAGAATGGTTACAAAGTGAGGTTCCTCGCTTCATTTCCAGCGCACAGTGACCAAAATACCAATCCGTTAGACTATTGTGTCTGGTATATTTTGGAAAGCAAGGTTGGCAATAAAAACACCAAAGTGTCGATCACCTCAGGCAAGCGCTTCGTCTGGAAAGGGCCAAAATATATTCGTGCAGCGTGTGACGGTTTTATTGGCCGTTTGAAGGCCATAATTCGTGCCAAAGGTGACCAATTCGAACAAATCTAAACTTATTCTAAAAGTTGATGTTATTTCCGACACTTTCTACTTTCATTCAATAAAATTAAAAAAAGTGTAAAAATTTTGGCGTTTGACTTTGTTGCATTTTTTTTATCTCGCCCTGTATATGTTTCCTCTGAGTTGGTTTTTAAGTCCCTCGCATTCTTAATATGCATTTGACAACAATGACATTTGGTAGCAGATATCTTATAGAGCTCCGAAATACCTTTGCCAAATTTCATCGAGATCGGCTAAGATTTGGATATAGTTAATATACACCAGATGGCCAATATCAGTCCAAATGATCTGAACTTTGGCACATCCGACCAAATTCAGTCTAGAAGCAATTACAGCAAATTTAGTGAACATCTCCCATATGTTTCATCCGAGTTTGCCTTTACGTCCTTCACATTTGTAATATGCCTTTAATAACAATAATATTTGGTACCAGATATATGATAGAGCTCGGAAATACATTTGCCAAATTTTATCGAGATCGGAAATAGCTGTTATACATCTCCTTAATCCGATTTCAGGTTTTTGTGCAAATAGTAATTAATATCAGCGCAAATGGAATGAATTTCCATTTAGTGGAACTCGGCTGCGATATACATATATTTTGCAATATAATCCTTCTCGAAGTGATATCATGCACTCTATAGCAATGTTATTTTGTAAAAAAGTTAACGATGCCTCCGTCAAACTTAGTGAAAATCGATTTAGAATTGGATATTGCTCCCCTATATTAGTTCCCTCTGAAACCAAATTAGAGCTGCTCTAAAGCCAAATATTGATAGGTGGTATGACCTACTTCATATAAATTCTTTGTTACGAGAGCTCTACTAAATATGCATAGTGGTGTAGGGTATCATATTGTCGGCCCCGCCCGACTTTTGACTTTTCCTTATTGGTTTTATTTATGAAGGTGTTTTGGAAATGTGGAAATGCACGAAACGTACTAAATAGTACTATATTTTGTACAATTTGCTCTTAAGTGAACGGGTACTGCTTGAAATCTGGATTTTGATATTAGGGTCGCTCTTCACATGTAGCCTGGACATAAGGAGTTGCTTTCTAACCGGTGTCTAGGATAAAGAGATGTGGATTGTTTTGGATATGCGTACTAGATGTTATTAAATTTGGTATTGGGTGAAGGCATAGAGCTGGATATCTGCAATTGTATATTGAGGTCATTGTTGGTTTCTATATTTTATATATGGAGATGATGATATAGTTTTGGATAAAAAAGACAAGAAATCCAATGTGCGTTCATGGTAAAAAGGGTTTTGCACCTTCCCTGTAAACTTCAGTTTAAAATTTTCCTATTACTATTTCCGAAAAAGGAAAACTTTGAATGATATATAAATCTCGAAAATCTGAAAATTATGTCCTATGTATGAAGTTTTCATTAAAAATTGTTATCAAACTGAACAAATTGTGTGTTATGTGTATTTAAAAGGCCTAACATTAACTAACATTTAAGATAGATTTTTCGCTGACGAAGTAGCGGATACTTACTAATTTCAATAATCAATAATCTAAGATTGAAATTTTAAAAATCCGATTATGACTCAAAAATATTTCCGCATAAATAACGAGTTTTTTTTTCTCAATTTTGCACTGATATGCAATTAACTCCAACAATTTTGTCTTCATTATTTCAAAATGAATGTAAATTTTTCACATTCTAACCACCATGGCTGGCAATGCCCTTAAAGAAAATGTCAAATGTTTGCCACTTCCATGCAAAACAATGTTTGTTGTCGTTTTTCGTTTTTTTTTTTTTTCATCTTCCTCTTCTTTCAATAAAATGCAAATGAAACGACAAACAACCAAACCCCAACAAAAAAAAAAAGGAATGTTGTCACAAAAATAGTGCTGCTGCTGCTGCTCAACTTTAAGCATCAGATTTTGACTTTAACCTCCCGTTAACTGATGATTAAACAAACGTCTCCATAATACCTGTCTTTCGTACAATCTCTTTTCGATTTATTCAATTTGGGCAGCAGCAACAGCGGAGCATGCGCGCCAGGAACCACCAACGAGAAGAAAGAAGTCACAGCGAAGAAGAAAAAAAAAACTCATCATCAAAATCAAATTTAAATCTTATTGTTTATAAGATTTAAATGCAAATTTGTTTAAGTTTAACAATCTCCCGAGAAGTCAACACAACACCGAAAATGCAAAAACAACAAAAATCGTTTTTTTAACATCATTCCCCAAACTAGCAACTGATGCATCTTTGGCAGTTTTATGACCAGTCTTGTTGCAGCACCAGCGAGAGCAATGAATGGTAACAACATCGAGCCGAAAAAATAAACTCAATTGAAATATTCCAAACAGAAACGAAAATAAATAAATAAATAAATATAAAATAGCAATGCAAAATAGCAAATACATGCAGATTAAATAGGGTTTGCATTTTTGGGGATAAATGGAAACAACAGGGACTTGGAGCACTTTAAAGAAAATACAGGAATCGTATTAAATATTTATTAAATAATATTTAATTATTAAGTAAAGTATATACGTTTGAAATTTCTCCTAAATTTAGCAATTGCTTTGCTCTTTGAGGGCAGGAATTCTTAATATTTTAAATCAAAATGTTATATTGTCACTTCTGAAATAGATTTTTAATTTTTTATCTCTGAACATTGGGCCAATATTTTCTACAATCGCTCCGGACAAAAGTTTGATATAAATATTACCGCAAATCAAATTATGATATTTTTCATGTTTTAGCTTTTTTTCAAAATATTATAATTTTTGTGGTGGAGGTACAAAAAGTGGGCATCGATGTATTCCATTTGTATACTACTTCTTATATAGACAATAATGTTAGAATGTGAAAAATTTGACGAAAATCGGATATTAATTTCCCACTTTAAGAAAGTTATTTTTATTCTTACCTTGTTGTTGCAAAATTGTCAGGCTTAATCCCATTATAGTTGGTTTTATATAAACAGAGAGAATATCCCAGATAAAACAAGTAAGCAAATGCTACAGTCGAGCGGGGCCGACCGTTGAATACCCTACAACACTATAATAAATGATATTATGTTAATAACGATATATATAGGCGAGATACTCGAAAGAATTCCACAAGATATTGTGACATCGTTCTCTAATTTTCGAATAATAGCAACTTAAACTAATTTGCTCATTTCCAATTTATTGGTAGATGTTGCACGTAAAGGGTCTTCCTAGATCAGGAACCAATATTTCCCAAAGACCTATAATCTCTCAGAAGTGGCAAAAGATTAACATTTATTATTGGTTTTTGACTGAAACGCATCTATATGAGATACAGACATTTGAATATATTCTTCAACGAAATCAGCGTTAACGAAATAGTCAGAAGTGCGTCTTTCCTGTATTTGTGAATTCTCCAAAAAGTCACTGGAATGGACATTTTCGTATTTTGTCTACAAAAGTTGGCAAACTATTTCACACATTGAATATTTTTGAATGGCCATCCAAAACTGCTTGGCTTTTGAAATGACCGGTAACCCCAATTCAAATGTGCGTGAGGATCGTTCGATAATTACGACCTCCTGACAATTTTGCAGTTTTTTGGTCTAAATATATGGCGATCATCTCCAAAAAGAGTAGGCTTCTATTCTGATCCTCATCTTATCCCCATGCAAAATTTCGTAAGGATCGGACCATAAATGCGATCTGTATATGATATCCTGATATCCTAACTACTTAGTTTTGTTAGCTGTAGAAATATTACCAAATGTTTAATTCAAAATGAAAATATGCCAAAAATATGACAAAATTGAAAAAAATATGAGAAAATTTTAGAAAATCAATATTTTCATCTTTAGAGAGATATTTTTATGCGATTTTTTACACGTTTTTTCTTTCCTGCCAAGAGGCCATTCTGAATTAATGAGAACTGTCGAAATCAGTTCAGCCGTTCTCGACAAATATGAGATCTTTCAAGCATATCTTCTTTGATAGACATATATATCGCACATATTTTGCTATATATGCGATTTTTTGGATGTTAACATCAATGTAAAGATCAGAAGTAACCTAGTCATGGCTTTGTGATTTCGGCGGGATTTAAAATATTCGCGGTTTAATGAAAAATTTTGAATTTTTTCAACACAAAATATATGGTCTATTTTACCCGCTAAATATTATCCGATGACCTCCCAATTTGGTAGGCTTCTTCCCCGCCCTAAACTTCAGCTACATGCGAAATTCCTCGTCGATTGGTCTATAATTGCGACCTGTATAGCTACTGCAAAATCCGACATTTTTTCAGTATTTGGTCCATTTCAACCCCTAAACATTTGGCGAAATAGGCTTCTATTCTGACTCTAACCCCACCTTCGTGCAAAATTTCGTTAGGATCGGACCATAATTGCGACCTGTAGAGTGATTACAAATTAATATGGACAGACGGACAGACGGACGGACGGACATACATAGCTAGATCGACTCAGCTCGGCGAGCTAGAAAGATCCATATATACTTTCCTATGTGGGAAACCAATATTTCGAGGTGTTACATAAATTCTGGCCCAATCAAACTTATAATACCCCCAACACATAGTGTTGTAGGGTATAAAACAGGGAACTGATGAGGATTGGTGGCTCTTTCCGAAACTTAGGTATTCCCTGCCTTACCCCGTGGTAAACAATACCATAGAATGGTTTCCCCTTTGTGTCTTGTGTTGGGATAAAAGCTCTAAGCGTTAAAGAACTAATTACTGTTCTTCCGAGTATCTATAAACGCCACTTACTTTTATTGAAACCCATTAACAAAATTTTTTTGAATTTTCAAAATTTAACGCGATCATCAGACTGAATTTCGCTATTCCATTTCTACCACTACACTCTATTGGATACATTAAAACAAAAACAAAAAAGAATGCCGTAAGTTCGGTCGGGCCGATCTTTGAATACTCTCCACCATTTGGAACGACTTTGGCAATTCTCAAAAACAATAAAATCCGTTAAAAATTCTGTTAAAATCTTAAAAATACCGAATGTAGCTGTTATATTAGGGTCTATACGTGGGTTGCATACGCAACTTTTGTTATAAACCATTCCAATTTTCAAATGCGAAAGTTGAATAAAAATAAGTAAAAAAGCAGTAAGTTCGGCCGGGCCGAACTTTAAATACCCTCCACCATTTGGAACGAATTAGAAATATTGCAAAAAATAAAATCCATTAAAAATTCTGTTAAAATCTTTAAAATACCTAATATCGGAAGGTGCCGATATATGGGGGCATATACGATATTGTGGACCTATATAGACAATTACCTTTCAGGGGTTAAAGTGCTCACAAAGAACTCCTTGTGTGGATTTTCTGACAATACAACAAGAAAATATGGCTAAAATCATCAAAATACCGAATATCGGGGTACCGTTATATGGGGGATATACGATATCGTTATCCTATATATGTCAGGGGGTAAACTGCTCACAAAGAACATCTTGTGTACAATTTCAGACAATTCCGTTGGAAAGTGTAACTAAAATCATCAAAATACCGAATATCGGGGGTACCGTTATATAGGGGGCTAACGATATCGTAGACCTATATAGATAATTTTCTTCCAAGAGATAAAGTACTCACAATGAACTCCTAGAGTGGATTTTCAGGCAATTTCGTTGAAAAATGTGGGTAAAATCATCAAAATACCGAATAACAGGGGTACCGTTATATGGGGGCTATACAATATCGTGGACCTACATAGATAATTCTCTTCCAAGGGATAATTTACCCACAAGGAACTCCTTGGGTGGATTATCAGACAATTCCGTTGAAAAATATGGCTAATATCATCAAAATACAGAATATCGGGGGGTACCGTTATATAGGGGCTATACGATGTCGTGGACCTATATAGATAATTCTCTTCCAAGGCATAAAGTACCTATAAGGAACTTCTTGTATGGATTTTCAGACTATTTCATTAGAAAATATGGCTAAAATGGGGCTATACGATATCGTGGACCGATATAGCCCATCTTCGAACTTGACCTGCCTGCAGACAAAAGAGGGATCTGTGCAAAATTTTAGCTTCCTATCTTAATTCGTTTAGACTGTACTGTGATTACAACAGACGTATGGACCCAGGCAAACAAACGGAATGACGAACTTAATATACCCTCCATACTATGTTTGGTGGAGGGTATAGAGAGGTACCGTTATATTGGGACTACCTACACAGACAATTTTCTGTCATAGGCTGTAGTATCCATTACGAACTTAAAACACCGAATTTGGTTGGAAATTATGGCAGAAACCTTCAAAATACCTAGAATCGGGAGATACCGTTGTGTTGGGAGTTTTGAAAATTTGGATGTTTCATTTGGTTTGTTTGAAAATGCTTTGGAATCTTTCAAGAGGTACTGAAAACTTAATCTATGTGCCACATTTTCAATGGAATTTATCCCAAAACGACATGCATATCTAAATTTCAACAGATGTCAAATCGACTTAGATTTAATGCTGCTCAAAAATATACATCTTCTATGGGGTCTCCAATAAGTATTGCTAACAAAATGGCAATCATATGGAGGAAGATTCGGAAAAAATATAAAAAAGCGCAGAATTTTTCTAGGACTCACAGTCGAAAGAAAAACTTCTTGGAAGACATCGCTGAAAAGAAAAGTTTTCCCCAATATTTTGTCGTTGTCATCCCTAATTGTACAAAATACTGTTCCTTTTTTGCCGATTTTTTTTTATATTTCTTCCCTCCACCAGTTCATGGATTTTTTGTTAACTTTAAATTGATTTTGTTTGGTTGGGCTTTAAGGCCCAACAAAAAAATAAAAGTTCGACTAACAACCAAACTGCTTTTGGCCAAAATTTAATGCAAATTATGATGGGAAAATTCAAATTAAACTTCACTAATGAATCGTTGACATTATCCGCAACAATTGTGGCTGGATTCGTTGTCCGTCCACAATTCGCTGTTATTTACGATGCAATGCGATGGCATGTTGGTAAAGGTGAGAATGGTGCGGGGAGTAGGAGTTGCAATATCACATTGTACACTTACACCAATAAATCTTTGGAGCTACGGTTTTATTTTTGGTGGGGGTCTTGTTTTGTTGAATTTCTTGGCGAATCACATTTCTGCACTCCAAAAAACACATTGCCTGAGGGTGAGATCGTTTTTCATTGATTTTTCATTTTGTGGGGTATTAGTTGCTGTTGTTGTTGGTTTTGCATCGCTTTTCTCCCTCAAGATGTAGCGGTGCATTACTGCTTGGTTTTTCTTGATGAAAACTTATTGATTCGCCTGGCAATTTGGCAAGGAAATTACCATGGAATGGAGTCTTAAATGTTTAGATAATGAAGTGATTAAATGTTACATTTTAACAACAACAGCAAAAACAGCAACAACAACAATGACAACAACTCCAGTAATCTATAAATTCCTTTGGGGAAAATTCGTTTATTCATTGTTTTATTGGTTTGCAAAGATTTCCTACAAAAGATGTAGCGATAACATCATCGGGGTTATAAATAATGTTGTAGACAAACAATTTGCCTAGATTATGGCTTAATTTGATTTTATTTATTTTTTCTGTATTATCCGGGGAGAGGTTGTTAATCTGTACAAGGAAATTAATTTTATTCGCAAAGTGGAGATAAATAGTTTTTAGTTTTAGGTAAATTTAAGGAAATATTTATTTTTTAATACTGTAGAGGAGAAATAGATATAAATAAAAAAAAAAACAAGTTAAAAAGTGTCAGTCGATTTTGCGACAGATGTATTCCCTCAGCCAATATTCGATAAATTCCCGATGGAGTAGGTTCGGAAGAAATGGGCCAATATTGTCCATTTCGTATCGGGCCTTAATATATGTGATAAAAATATTGCGACGTGACAGGTTTGGACTACTTCCTTTACTTTATATGAGACATGTTACCAGAGGTACCATATATACAAGGTGAGATGAAAAAAAACTGCAACCAATTTTAGACTGCTGTCATTTATAAGCCACTCGTCCGACAGCTGTTAAAATTATTCCAGTGACAGTTCATTGTATTGTTTAAGAGCGTACACAAGCATTTTGGTGAGAATTTTCCAGAAAAAAAGTTATTCGTGATGGAATTAAAGCGTGATAGTGTGATTTTTTTATATTTGGCTGGGAAACCACAAGTGGCTATCGTTAGAGCACTTCAGCATTTAAATGAGAATAAATCTTTTGTGTCTCGTACCATTACTCGTTACCATGATACTGGTAGAGTAGGCTGATGTCAAGGAAGTGGACGGAAGAAAACAACTACATCAGCAGAAATAGTTCGAAAAGTAAAGAAGCGGCTTGATCGAAACTCGCGCCGCAGTGGCCGAAAAATGGCTCATGATCTGAACATATCGCAATACTCCATTCGGCAAATATTGACAAAAATGAGGTCAGGGTAAATCCATTGAAATTCCAAAGAGTGCAAGATCTTACACCGCAACAGAACGAAAATAGACTCGGAATAGCTAAAGAGTTGCTTCGCTTAGCCGAAAGTGGTGAACTGCTCCGAAAAATGATCGTGCTTACTTGCCAAAGAGGTCTGCTGAAAATGTGCATCTTCAGTTGGCCACCAGAACTCAAGCGCTGGCCATGGTGATTGTGTGGGCCGCCATAACAGCCGATGGTCGCTCTCCGTTCGTTTTAGTCCACCGTGGCATCAGAATAAATGCCGAATATTATCGCGAAAATATTCTGGAGGGTGTATTAAAGCCTTGGGCACGCAAACATTTTGGCCGCAGACCTTGGACATTCAACAGGACTTAGCACCAACGTACTCAGCACGCGCGATTCAATAATGGTTACAAAATTAGGTTCTTCGCTTCATTTCCAGCGCTCAATGGCCACCAATATCTCCGGATACCGATCCGTTGGACTATTTTGTCTGGAGTATTTTGGAAAGCAAGGTTGGCACTAAACAAGTAAAAAACATTAAGTTCGGCCGGGCCAAACTTTTAATACCCTCCACCTTAGGGTAAAAGAAACATTAGAAGAAATGTGGCAAAAACCATTAAAATGCCGATTATGGGGAGGTACCGTTATATGGGGGCTATACCAAAACGTGGACCTATAATTACAATGTTTCGCCACCGGAGCTGGAACCTATTATGACCCACAAATACCAATTTTTAGACAAATCCCTGAAAAAATGTGGCAAAAATCATCAAATTACCGAATATCGGGAGGTACCGTTATATGGGGGCTATACCAAATTATGGACCCATACATGCAATGTTCCGCCACCGGAGCTGGAAACCATTATGACCCACAAATACCAATTTTTAGACAAATCGGTGAAAAAATGTGGTAAAAAAAACTAAAATACTAAATATCGGGAGGTACCTTTATATGGGGGCTACACCACAACGTGGACCTATACATGCAATGTTTTGCCACACGCTCAGGGACCCGCTATGACCTACAAATACCAATTTTAAGACAAATCCGTGAAAAAATGTGGCATAAATCATCAAAATACCGAATATCGGGAGGTACCGTTATATGGGGACTATACCAGAACGAGGACCGATATATCTCATTTTCAATACCAACCATCCTAGACACAATGCAAATAGCTCTGCTAAATTTTGGAGCTCTACGTCAAATAATGTGGGCTGTATCGTGATTTCAACAGACAGACAGACAGACAGACGGACATCGTTAAATCGACTTAGAATTGTATGCTGATTTGATATATACTTTATGGGTTCTAAAACGAATATTTAGGGATGTTACAAACGGAATGACAAAGTTAATTTCCAAGGTGGAGGGTATAAAAATACCAAAGTGTCGATTGCCTCAACTTTTGTGCAGCGTGTGACGGATTCATTTGCCCTTTGAAGGCCACAATTCGTTCCAAAGGTGACCAAGTCGAACAAATCTAAATTTATTCTAAAATTTGATGCTATTTCCGACATTTTTTGCTTTCCTTCAATAAAATTTAAAAATTATGGCGTTTGACTTTGTTGCAGTTTTTTATCTCACCCTGTATGTGGGGGAGAAATTGTCCGATCACTACCATCTTTATAACAGATCTTGTCTTGATGGAAATATTGAGATATTCAAAGTCTGCATGGAATCTGATGTTAATTTGGCGTTTTATGAGATTCGTGGCCCTTTGTGGGAGAGGTACCAGAAGAAATGGTGCGATCTCTACCAGCATTATAACAGAACTTGTGTTGAAGGATATATTGAGGTGTCCCAAGTCTGCATGGAATCTGGTGTTAATTAGGCGTTTTATGAGCTACGTGGATATTCAACATTTTGTCACCTTGTGGGGGAGGTACCAGAAGGAGAGCGCCGATATATCTCTTCTTCACAGCAGATCTTATGTTAGTGGAAAAAATGGGATGTATGAAATATGAAGACAACTGGATGGTTATTTCGGATTTTATAATCGTTTTGTTTTTTTTTTTTCAAAACTTTGTCCCTTCGTGGGGAAGGTACCAGAAAGAATGGTTCGACCATATTTATAACAAATCTTGTGTTGATGGAAATATTGAGGAGTACCAAGTCCAAATGTAATCGGATGTTAATTTCGTGTTTTATGAGTTTCATGGATATTCAAAATTTTGACCCATTTTGGGGTATCAGAAAGGGTGGTCCGAGTAGACCATAATCACACCAGATCTTGGATTAATTAAAGTATTGGTAAGTGTGTAAAAATCTGGCAACGCCATAACTTTTGACAGATATGTCACATCGCTTAATGACATACCGCGTTTGAAGCGTCAGTCCAAGCAGATTTTTACCATGAACCAATACACGCCACGCGAGCGCTCTGAAATAGTTGAAATTTACAACAAGTCAATTGTGAAAACTTAACGTGCTTTTAAAACATTAAAAAATGTGAGAAGTGCGCCTTCTAAGAACATCATTAAGCGTTTATACAAAAAATTTTCGACTGGTAAGGCTCTTTCTAATCCGAAGAGGCCATATAAAAGTCGACCAAGGCGATCAGCCGAGAATATCGCTGCCGTACGAGCCAGTGTTGAGAGGTCCCCAAGAGCATCCCAAAAACGCCGTTCTCAGCAGTTGGGCATGGCCCGGTCCACTTTACAACGAATTATTCGCATTGATTTGCATTTGTTCCCGTACAAAATTCAATTGACGCAAAGAATGTTGCCTGCGGACAAGCCTCGTCGATTGGAATGGGCCCAAAGGCCCGTCGAATATGGGCAACCCTGTAAACCCTTTGTAGCCATATGCTGAGGGTATAAAAACGTCAAACTTTTGTGGGGGAAGTACCAGAAAGGGTGGACCGATATTGCCCAGCTCTGTACTCGAGCTAAGTTTGATAAAATATAATATTAGTATGTACCAAGTTTGGACTAAATGGAATACTCCCATTGTGCGCACCAACCAGACAGAGAGACAGACGGACTTACATTGCTAAATCGACTCTAAATGTCCTGAAACGGATTTGGTCCAAAGAGACCTAGGGACTAAAACGCATATTTCGATGGACAAGTTTTGGTCATATTATATTACAATATGTGTATATATATCTGAGAGTATATTTATAATTGTATAAGCTTTTGGACTCAAGGATATGGGCCAAATGATTGTAATCGGTATGGGCATTCAGACCGGTAAAAATGGAAATTTCAATAGTAACCGCTGAGGTCTAACTGCAACTTTCAGTATTTAGCAGTTTTAAGCAAAGTGTTGAATTTAACCAATCTAAAATATATGCAATGCCAGAATTTTGCTCCGATTTTGCAATGTATGCCTCTCCTTGAACTTATTTCATTTTTACCCCAAGTTAATTGACAAAATAAGCTTTTCCTCTTAACAAAAGTAACAACAGCAAATCTAATTGCCAAAGCAAATTATGCCGACCACCACCAGCAGCAGCATTTTCATAATAAATATTTGTGCTTTGCCCGAATGTGTGAAACCAAAATTCCTGCTGGCTGGCAAAACAAGCCAGGTCTATTTGTATCTTTGTTGTGATATACAGCAACAACAACGTCCGGAAAACATGAATATAAATCTAATTAGTAAACTATCTGAGGCATGAAATTGAAAAAAGCAGCAGCAGCAGCTCTGTTTAGGTACCACTTTCAGCATCAGAAGCATCACCAAAAAAGTAATGCCATGCAAAAACACCGCCGACAAAAATATGAACTAATAATTACAAATATTTCAACAAAATGTAATAAAATTACAAAATAAAAGAGCACATACTAAACCAACCGCTGGCATTTCCCACACCATCTAAAACACGGATGACCACAAACTATGAATATTTTTAGATGGTGAAAAAGCAAAAGGCATAATGTTATTGTTTTTGTTTTATTGCTCGAAATAAATTGAAAATAATTTATGAAAACTATAAACAAACCATTTAGGTGTGTATGTTAATAAAATATAAAAACAACAACAAAAATAACAACCACGACAATTATGAAAAACATATAAATGACGGGAAATTCTGCACATTATTCATAAATTATAACAATAACCGAAACGTGGATTTGTGAAAATAGTTTCTTTTTTTTTTTGAAAAATTATCAAACGAAATGATATGATACAGGTAACACTGCTTAAATGCAAAAATATAAAGTTTTCAATAGAATCCATTAGCGATACATTCCACCTACAAAAACTAGTTAAAGACTTCGTATTGAATATGGAAACATTTCAAAATTTAAAATAATTGACTAAAGAAGTCATCTACTATTTTCTTTCGACAATAGCACCTACTGCTTATTTTAAGAGCCTTTAGAGTTTTCTGTGAATGATTGAAGTCCTCGAAACCTTCCATGGACTGTGGATGCAGTGAATCAATTCCATGGCGATAGAAATTCTGGCGGCTTAAAAATACTTAGTTTAAATCTATATTAATAAAGAGTAAAGTGATTAAAGAATCTACCTACGCCCAGACGAAACGGCTGAAGGTAGAATCTTGAAATTTTGGGTGAAGGTACGAAGGACATATATAGGGCTGGGTTTTTGGAAATTCGTACTAGAACGGAACGAAAAGTATTAATAGGTACTGTTGTACCCTTTGTATTTGAGGGAGCAGTAGAGCTAGAAATGGCGGTAACTAATGGAGTGTACGGTAGTTGTACCAAAGGGTTTTTGGAAATTCGAACTATGAGTGTACGAAAAGTACTAAAATGTACTAGATTCGGTACCATTTCGTATCATGTGAACGGTTAGAGCTAACAACTTAAAATTTGGAATCTAGAGGTAGAGTCGATGTAAAGAGGTAGTAGAGGTAGCACTCATGTGTACGAAAAGTACTAAACGGTACTAATATAATTAATAATAGTACAATTTTAACTTTGAAGGAACGGGTGGAGCAGAAATCCTGAAATTAACGTTACTGGCGGCGTGCAGGATTGGGATATGGAGGAAGTCTTTAAAATTTGTACTTATGTGCACAAAGAGTACTAAGTTGTACTAAATTTGGTGCAATTTCGATTTGGGTGTATCGATAGAGCTGTAATTCTCAAATTTCTAGGTAGGTAGGTAGTTTTGAAAATTCGTACTTATGTCTACTAAATGGTACTAAATTTGGTACAATTTATTTTTTAGGTGAACCGGTAGAGTCGGAATCCAGAAATTTGATTAGAAGGTCTGCAGGATGTAGGTATTTTAGTAATTTTTATTTTAAGTGTACTAAATGATACTAAATCTGATAGAATTTGGATTTGATTGAACCAACAGAGTTGGTATCCTGAAAATTCGAAATATGATTACTGTCGGAGTATAGGATTGGGATATGTGTGTAGGTTTGGAAATGTGCACTCATATTTACATAAATGTACAAAATAAAGTACAAATTAGAATAGGGGCAAACCAATGGGGCTGGAATTCTGAACTTTGGAAATGTGATTGCTGTGGGAGTGTGGGATTGGCGTATGTACTAAATTTAGTGATGAACCGATGGAGCTGGAATTCTGTATTGGGTCCCTGCTGGTAGTAGGTTCATATTAAAGAGGTAGTTTTAGAAATGGGTACTACAATTGCACGAAAAGTACTATATAGTAATATAGCTATATAGTACTGAAGCTGATACAGTTTGATTCTGGGTGAACATTTAGTGCTTGAAATCAGAAATTTAGCATTAGGGTTGCTGTTCATGTATAGACTGGACAGAAGAGGGTGGTTTCGGAAATGTGTACTTTATTTGTACAAAAAGTACAGAATGGTACTATATTTTGGCATTGAGTGAATGGAATTTTGAAAATTTGATATTTAGATTACTGATACTATTTTTGTTTGAGATTTGGCGGTGGCTTGGAAATTCGTCCTAAATTTGTACGAAAAGTAGTTGGGTTTACATATGGTGACGTTGAAATAGTTTTGGACAGAAAAATGGGATGTGGGTCCAGTCTCCAATTGTTTTATTAATATCCTGCTCGGTCAACTTCAAAATGAGAGGTTTTTAATAAATTTTAGTTTAAAAGATAAAAAAAAATCTATTATTCCTTCCAAAAGGGAAAAACTTGAATAACAAATAAAACATTTTGAGAAATAATAAGGTCTTACTGGAACTCTTGGAACAAATCCAAATTCTTATTTAGTTTTTGCTGATAAAGTAGCGGACATTTGCTTATTTAGTATAAAAATTAATTTTTTTTGATCAAGTCTTCATTGATTTTGTAAATTGTATTTCCTAATAAATATTAGATAATATTCATGATAATATTCAAATAATTTTTCCTAAAATAATGTAATAAATGTCTTTTGTAAATAAACTAATTGAATTGCAATGTTGTTCAGCAAACCCAAAAACAGAGTGTAAGCGATCAAAAACTCTGAAGAATTGCGAATGGTTTCGAGTGCTGTAGGCTGAAAATAATTATCGAGAATGACGATAAAAGCTACATCATTTTTTTGTTCGGATCCGATGCTATAGTTCAAAGAAATGACAAGATAAAGGAAAACTAATCAGCATTTTCATGGATTCTCTAAAAGGCGGTTAAAATACATTGATCTTGGAATAAAGAAGCCTTTCGAATTATGATGAGAAATGCGGTTTTAATATCAAGATATGGTATCAAAAGAAATTTCGAAGCACAAAAGGTACGTCTTTTCTAAATAAAATAATTTAATTGTTGTGGTTATATATTTACCAACCCAAACAAAACTATTCAAAGGCGATAGTGGCCCTGTAAGGCCTTTTGTGGTCCGTCGAGGCCATATAAGGACAATAGAAAACCTTTGAGCCCTTCTTCCGCCTTTGCGACTTTTCGTTGGAGATGGAACTCCTTTAAGAATTTCGACTGTCGATGTAAGTCTTTGAATGCGTTCCATGGACTATGCAAATATTCTGCAGATAAAAAACCCATTTAAAGCTTTTTATGGAAGATAAAAGGCCTCAAAGGCCATACATGAACCTTAGAAGCCGTTTATGGCCTTTGTGTGACGATAAAAGTACCTCTCGAACTATTATTGACGATAGAAGCTCTTGTGGAATTCACTGGCAACAGGAATCTTTTAAGTCCTTTTTAATATTCTTTATGAACGAAAGATGCCTTTGCAGACTCTTGTTGGCGCCAGGAGCCTGTCTAAGCCTTTTTTGGAGAATATAAGCGCTTTAAGATTTTGTATGTCGTAAGGACATTAGAAGCCGACATTCTGTGAACGATATAAGTTGTTTAGGAATTTACTGACTATAGGCAGCCATTAAGCCATTTTAAGGTATTTTGTTGACGAAAGGAGCCCCTAAATTAGTTCGATTCACCTTTCAGAACTTTTAATGGTACAGAAGTCATACATAGGCAACGAAAGTCCTTCAAATCTTTCTATGGACAATGCAGGTCCTTGACAACCTTTTATGAATTTAAACGCCTTCAAAGAACGATGGAAACGCTTGAACCCCTTATATTGACAGTAGAAAACCCTGAATAACTTTAAAAACTTTTAAACGTCCTTTAAAGTCTTCTCCAGATGTTAATAGCCATTTAAGTCTCTTTGGACGTTTAGAGCCATTAAATACCTCATGTTTACATTAACTTTCGGGCCTTTAAGGCCCTGCATTTATGAATAAATGAAGCGTTTTAAGACCCTTCAAAGAATCCAAAAGACTTTTGTTAACGACAGAAGCAGTTTAAGGCCTGCTATTGACAATTGAATCTTTTTGTCGCTGTAGTATTCGTCCTCCCATTGAAGGTTCACTTTGCAGCAATGCAACCTAATCAGCTCGTAGCGAGGTGAGCTGTTAGATAATTTTACTCCAGAGCATCGGTCGAAACTTTGGAGAGAATGCCGTTACTTTTCGAACTATATTCGCAGAGCTCATTGGATATAATGATATCAACTTTCCCTGTCCTTCCTTCAGGGACAGTTTTTTAATTGCTGAATATCCTAGGGTAGTCTGGGTACAATCTTTTCTGATTTCTACTCCATTTGTCGTGATATTGAGACGAAGTCTTAACCGAATGGTCTGACCTTTGCTGAGATGCATACGTTCTTGCTTCTCATTTCAAGTTCAAAGAGGATGCTACATTTCAAGATGTGATTTCATAGTTGAAATTGCCATTTAGTAACGAAAGAAGGCAAACATCAAGTGATCTCTATCTCATTCCTTGGAATTGACAATCTCTGAGAAAATAGAAGTGATGCCGAAACGCTTCCCGCCAGATCGCCTTTCTGGAGATCTATCCACTAGAGGTAGGAGCCATTGAATTTGCTCGACTAAAAACCGTCCTCGACATTTTTATATCACAAAGGATAGTAATGTCCATAATATCGAAGGAAATACTCATCAGAGTCTCAGAAATATGTTCATAGAGGCCGGTATCGTTGTATTTGGTTTTTTCCAAATTCGTTGTCGTTATTTTAGATAATCGTTTTTGCAAGATAAGTCTAATTTACACATTAAGTAAGAGTCATATGTAAAGTAGTTTCCTCAGTTTCATCTAAATATTTTTGAAAATGTTTATTACAATATTTCGTCAGTTACAAGAGAAACTTCCCAAGGTGTAATACAAAAGAGATTCCTTTTTCATCACAAAAAAAATGTTGAAATTGTCTATGAGAAAAATTTTAAAGGATTTTTATTTAATATTGTTCGCTGTGGTTATGATACATGGCATGATGTTTCAATGTCCACCTGGAAAGCAGTACATATTTGGAAGATGTCGTCAAAAAGTTTAAAATAAATGGTAGCTAGTTTTGGAGGTATGATTCTATTCTCAAGTAACTAGCGAAAAATATGAAAAAATAAAATTCTGTATTTTTTTTAGGGTTTACTGAACCATAAAACAATGGATGAAGAGAGCTCAGTTTAAAATTAAAAGAAACAAATTCATGATTTGAAAATAAATTATTTAAAAAGAAATTTGAAATGAAAATTATGTGATCATTAATTTATATAATGTCCAAAATTTAAAAAAAAAAAATAGGGAATATGATTTTATGAGATTTATTACTAATTAAAATGTTTCTTTATATGTTTGTTTTTCGAAAAATGTGAATTTGTTCCAAAATTGGACCGAAATTGGGGCAGAAACCTTTAAAATATCAAAAACGAAGGGATACCGTAATATGACATCAATATACGAGAATTTCATATTTTTCCGTAGGTTGAAGGGTAAAATTATTTAAAATACTGAATGCTTGAAATTATCAAATGAATCCTTTAAATTACTACATCTATAACAAACAACCAGTAATGAAAGTCTTCAAGTCGGGCGGGGCCGGCTTTATGATACCCTACAACACTTTGCATTTTTTTAGAGCTTTACATAGCGAACAAAAGTTTTAATGAGGAATTTGTGAGAATGTAATCATACCAACTGTGATTATAGTAATAATTAAAAGTCCAAAGGAACTAATATATTGGAGGAATATCCTCCTCTGAATCGAATTCTACTAAATTTGTCGAGGTAATTGCGCCTTTTCAATTCGGGCTTGTATTGTCCATTGGGTGCAAAATATCGTACGTGTAAAATTCCATTACATTTGGGCTGGCATTATAAGGTGCACAGTATGAGGCAAATTGGACGAAAATATAGGGTTCGTCCTTTGGATAAAAAATTTATTTGTGCAAAGTTTCATCTGAATTGGACAATAAATGCGATAAATGCAAATTGTACGAAAATATATATGGGAGCTTAACCTTAATTTTGACCGATTATCTCCATTTTCAATAGGATTCGTCCTTGGGTCAAAAAATGTATTTGTGCAAAATTTCATCTGAATTGGGCAATAAATGCGACCTGTACATTGTTTACAAAAATACATGGACAGACGGACCGACGGACGGACATGTATAAATCGACTCAGAATGTGATTCTATGCAGATAGTCAAAAGGAACTATGGGTCTATCTCGTTTCCTTTTGCCTGTTACCCTTACCACCTTATGACGTAGGTCGTAGAAATTATAGCTCCACTTCTTCCTTGCATTTAATACTAATGTTGAGTCTTAGCAATTCCGAATGAATTCATCCTAGAAATAATTACTTAAAATTTGGTTAAAATCGGTTCAGATATTTTTTGTCAAACTTAGATCGAGATCGGAGATGGGCAATATCGGTTCACTCCTTCTAATACCCACAAAAGGTCGAAATTTTCAAAAAATATATTTTCTGCACAGAGATATAAATGACATTCCGATTTTGCTCCAACTGGTGCGAAAATGGACAATACCTCCCCCACAATGGGTCAATATTTTGAATAATTACAAATCTTATAAAATGTAATGTAAGAGTCTGATTGTCTTCATATCTCACACATCTCAATATTTATGTTAACCTAATGTCTGGTATTAAGACACAATACATCGGTCCACTCCTTCTTGTACCTCCCCCACAAAAGTTCGAAATTTTGATTATCCATTTAGCTCATAAAACACGAAATTAATATCCGATTCCATTTAGATTGGCATATGTGAAACATCAGCAGAGGATCTGTTATAAAGAAGGTAGAGATCGGACCATTCCTTCTGGTACCTTCCCCACAAGGGGTCAAAGTTTTGAATAACCCAAAACCTTTATAAAATCCGAAATAAACATCAGGTTCTCTTTATATTTCACATATGCAAACATTTTTGCTAAAACAAGATCTATTGTGACGATGTATAGCATCTGCCAATAAATTAGGAAACAACTCAGCGATTCTTTACAATTTGCTGTATCTAAATATATCTCTCCCAACCTGAAACCTAATATGAATATGGAATTTATGATTTCCCATAAATTGGATAAAAATGTTCGATTTTCTTATTATTTTGGCCATATCAATATTTTTATCTGTATTAGAATACTGCGGCCGACTATATCTATATCACATATCTCACATAAAGTGATGAGAGTCACCAATACAGTCCCTTCCTGACACATCGCATACAGGGTTGCCCATATTCGACGGACCCATCTGGCAACGCCATAACTTTTGACAGAGATGTCACATCGCTTAATGACATACCGCGTTTGAAGCGTCAGTCCAAGCAGATTTTTACCATGAACCACTACACGCCACGAGAGCGCTCTGAAATAGTTGAAATTTACATTCAACAGAAGAAGTCAATTGTGAAAACTCAACGTGCTATTGAAATATTAAAAAATGTGAGAAGTGCGCCTTCTAAGAACACCATTAAGCGTTTACACGAAAAATTTTCGACTGGTAAGGCTCTTTCTAATCCGAAGAGGCCATATAAAAGTCAACCAAGGCGATCGGCCGAGAATATCGCTGCCGTACGAGCCAGTGTTGAGAGGTCCCCAAGAACGTCCCAAAAACGCCGTTCTCAGCAGTTGGGCATGGCTCGGTCCACTTTACAACGGATTATTCGCATTGATTTGCATTTGTTCCCGTACAAAATTCAATTGACGCAAAGAATGTTGCCTGCGGACAAGCCTCGTCGATTGGAATGGGCCTAAAGAGTCATCGAAATGGCCGAAGATGACGAGCAATTTTGGAACAAAATTATCATGTCCGATGTTTGTCATTCCGTTTGTTACACCTCGAAATATAGAATTTTGACCCCACAGAGTATAAAATTATGTGTCGATTGAGCGATGTCCGTTATGCCAGTCTGCCAGTCTGTGAAAAACACCGAACGAAATGGAGTAGGTTAACAAAATTTTACTCAGATGTGTTTTAGGTCTACATGACTTTTGTAATCGAAAATGGGCTATATAGGTCCACATCTTAGTATAGCATCTATAAAACGAACCGGGTCGCACACTGTGTATAACTTTGTCATTCCGTTTGTAACTCCTCGTATTTATTATTGATCAGCATAAGATACTATATCGATTTCTACATAATTTTACTCAGGGCTGCAAACCCGATTCCGATTTGGGTTGGGTCGGTTCAGGTGCTTACACTATCTTGGATCCATGGTTCGATTAAGAGTTTTTTTTTAACAATTGTTTAGTTCACGGTTTGGTTCATTTACCGAAATAGTGGTTTGGCGCGGTACCGGTTTGCAGCCCTGTATGTTAGTTTTGTAGAATTTTTCTTAAAACTGGAACATATTATCCATTGCTGTAAGTCGCCGTTTCTGTTTTCATCAGACAGAAAATATTATTCGAAGAACTGTCCACAGTTTTGGTATAGACCCCATATAACGGAACTCTCCGATATTAGTCATTTGAATGGCTTTTGACCCATTTTTTTTTCATTTTTGTCACACATTTTTCTAGAATTTTTGGAAATTTGTAGTTTTAAGTCTATGACGAAGTTTTTACATAGCCCTCTAAAGCGGTATAACCGGATATTTTGCATTTGATGATTTTGATTGATTTTTTTACTTGTTCCCCAAATATTATATTTCTTTTCTTGAAAATTCCATTTAACCATGCCCACCTGTTTTGCGTTAATGGTATGTGGCGGTCAAAGGGGCTTATAAAAATAACAATTGTACGGTGAATCGTGAAATTGCCTGTTGGCCGTTGCAACAAAATATGTTTACAAATAATGTGCACTCAACAAGAATGAAACAATAATAAAATAATAATAACAACAACAACATTTTAAAAATTTATTCATCGACTATAGCAAACATTTGTTTAAACTTATTTAAGGCTTTACGGCAAAATGCGATTAAATGCGTTTTTGTGTGCTGCTGTTTGCTCTTTTTTTGTCAAATTTATTTTGTGTGGTAGCTAAAAGCTTTGAAGACTATCAGAATTATTATAAATTTTATTTACTCGGGGTTTTGGAAATGCAAATGCACAGTGGTGCGGTTGGTTCGGACAAACGCGTGTGGATCCATAATTTGTTGGTAACACAATAATATGAAATATTTAGAAGTTTTATAGAAATTGACTTAAGATAATTAATTGAGTTAAGTAGGTTAATGAAATTATACTCAAATGTGTTTTTCTTCTGCAGGATTTTTGGTATAGAAAATGGGCTATAAGTTTATTTATAGACCCCATATAGCTGTACATCCCTATATTCCTTATTTTGATGATTTTACCGACATTGTTTACCGGAATTTTTTTTAAAATTTCGTAATTATAGTTCGCAATGGGTGCCGCAGTATGTGACAGAAAATTGTCTATGCAGGTCCAGGTCTTCGTATAGTCCCCATATATCGATACCTTCCTACATTTGGTATTTCGATGATTTTAATGACATTTTTCTCCAGAATTTTTTTAAATTTCGTATTTGTTATTCCTCTTGGGAACAACAGTCTATGACAGAAAATTGTCTATGCAGGTCTAGGTCCTCGTATAGCCGTCATATAACAGAACCTCCCTATATCCGGTATTTTGACTATTTTAATGACACTATTTACCTGAATTGTTTCAAATTTCGTATTTGAAGTTCCTTATAGGTACCTCATTCTTTGACAGAAAATTGTCTATACAAGTCCAGGTCTTCGTATAGCCCCCATATAACGGTACATCCCCATATTCGGTATTTTGCTGATTTCTGTGACATTATTCACTGGAATTGTTCAAAATTTCGGATTTGAAGTTCTAAATAGGTACTGCACTCTATAACAGGAAATTGTCTATGCAGGTCCAGGTCCTCGTATAGCCGTCATATCGGATCAGATGAAATTTTGCAGAAATCATTTGTTTGGCCCAAGGACGAACCCTATTGAAATTGGAGATAATCGGTAAAAAATTAGATATAGCTCCAAACAGGTAATATCAGCCGGAATAGCATGAAATTTTGCACATACAACCAAATTGGGCCTAAAAATAAGTATGCCAAATTTGATCGAAACCGGTTGAGATATAGCTATAGCTCCCATATATATTGTTCATCCGATTTGTTATTTTTTTCTCCGCAGCCGTAATATGCACTCTGTAACAATAATATTTGGGGAAATATATCAAATACTGCACAGAAATACCTTTGCTAAATTTTAGAGAGAGATCGGTTCAGATTTGGATATAGCTCCCATATATATCTTTATCCAGTTTAACTAATTGTGCAAATGGGCAATACAAGTCCGAATTTAAAAGATACAAATGCTTCGGCATATTTAGTCCTTTGAACTATACATTATAAATATAAACATAGCGTATATGATTCTCCCATAAAGACTTTTAATTGTTATGTGAAGCTCTACTAAATTAGCAGAGTGGTGTAGGGTATCATAAAGTCGGCCCCACCCGACTTTAAGACTTTCTTTACTGGTTTAATTTTCAAATTCGTTCTTAATAGTGGAGGGTATTCAAGTTTGGCCCTGCCGAACTTACCGCATTTTTACTTGTTTTTGAGTTAAGGAGATGATATGAAAAAATGAAATTTCTTTAAGACATTAATAGCTCAACACGAAAAGAGAAATTATCAAATAGCTATCCAATTTACCATTGCAATAATTATGCAAAAATTCAAATAAATAATTATTCACATTTAACTCATTTGTTTTTAATTCAGGAATATGCTGCGGTCCTTTTTAAGAACTTAAAATTTTTAAATTTTGGTGATCCATTTGCAAAATATATTGAACGTTATGAATTATTCCCTGTACATCTTATACTTCAATACCACAGTGTATACCACACTTGAGCAAGGTCATGAAAGGTGTGATCCCAAAACTGCTCATTGTTAAAGCGGATGATGGATTATTTATGAAATTATTTTAAATAATTTTGAAAATGCGAATTATTATTTTTTATTTTTTTGCTTTTTGTTTACACCAATTTAATGTTTGCGTAACGGATATAACACTTTGCGGTTGACTGGCGTTATACCGTATCCATGTTATGGTCTCCATTTCAATGTTACCATTTCAATGCTTTTGCACTATTTAAATATTAATGAATTATATTTCCTTCCTCCATTAATAATAGGCTGCAGTGTACTAACTGCTGTACAAAAAAAAGTTTATTTAAGACTCGTGGTCAACACACTGTCTGACCACCACACACAGACTGGTCGTGGTCGTGGTCAGTTACCATTGCAGTAGAACATTAAAAATGGGTTGTTTTTTATAAAAAGGTTAAAATTAAACTTTAATTTAAATAAAAACTGCCAAGTGGCTGATTAGCTGTTAATATGTTAATAACGTCATTGTTAATAAACGTCATTATTTCTAAAGCAGGAGACGAATAAACCAAATCATGGAGTATATTTTTCAAGGTGTTACAATAAATTAAGGAGTTAAGGTTTTCCAAATTATAAATACACAGAAAAAAATATTTTTTAAAAATAAAAATATAAAAATATTTTTTTCAAGGAAAAAAATATAAAAATATTTTTTTTTAAGGAAAAAATAAAAATATATTTCCTCGCGGAATGGGACATAAAAAAATATTTTTACGGACTAATGAATCATAAAAGTATATAAACACATTTTTAAAGAAGTATTCACATTATAAAAAGTAACCAAGCTGTAAGTTCGGCCGGGCCGAACTTTCAATGCCCTCCATTATTTTCATCAAATTTGGCAATTTTCAAACACAAAAAAAAAAAAAAATGGGTAAATAAATAAAATCCGTTAAAAATTCTTTTAAAACTTTAAAAATACCGAATGTAGCCATTATATTAGGCTCTATACGACGACGTGGAACTGCATAGGCAACTTTTGTGTTAAGCAAAAGAACTTGCAAAAGAAAATTCGTGGAGTAATGTAGCTAATATCATCAAAATACCGAATATAGGGAGGTACCGTTATATGGGGGCTATACGATCGCGTGGACCTGCACAGAAAATTTTCTGTCATAGGCTGTAGTATCCATTAGTAGTAACTTCATATACTACATTTGAAACAATTTCCGTGAATAATGTCGCTAAATCATCAAAACACCAAATTATGGGATGTGCCGTTATATAGGGGCTTTGCGAAGACCTGGACCTGCGCAGTCATTTTTCTGTCATAGGCTGTAGTATCTATTACGAACTTAAAATACCGAATTTAAAACAATTCCGGTGAATAATGTCGCTAAAATCATCAAAATACCGAATATCGGGAGGTACCATTATATGGGGACTATATCTAAACGTGGACCTACTTGGCCCATTTTTAATACCAAAGGTCCCGAAAACATAGTATACATTTGCGTAAAATTTTATCAACCTACTTCATTTTGTTCGGAAGTCAGAGTGATTTCCACGCCGGACAGACGGACGGATATCGCTAAATCGACATAGAATTGTATGCTGATCAGGAAGATATATACTTTGTGGGGTCTAAAATGTATATTTCGAGGTGTTACAAATGAAATGACAAACTTGATATACCCTCTATGGTGGTGGGAATAAAAATATATTTTTCAAGGGCTAAAGTAATTCCCAAAATATATAATTTATCACGGAATGTTAGATAGACTAGTAAGGAAAGGTCAAAAGTCGGGCGGGGCCGACTATATAATGCCCTACACCACTGCGTATTTAGAAGAGCTACCGTAAAAAAGGTTAAATTGGGAATTTATGCGAAGTACAGAGTGAAATGAAAAAACTGCAACCAACTACAGACTGCTTTCATTTCTAAGCTACTCATTTAACAGCTGTTAAAATTATTTCAGTGGCAGCTCCTTATATTGTTTACAAGCGTACAAAAGCATTTTGGTGGGAATATTCCAGAAAAAAAGTTATTCGTGATGGAATTCAAGCGTGATAGTGTGATTTCTACATATTTGGCTGGGAAACCACAAGCGGCTACGTTAGAGCACTCCAGCATTTAAATGTGAATAAATCGTTTGTGTGGCATAGCCCGACGTCAAGGAAGTGGACAGAAGAAAACAGCAACATCAGCAGAAATGGTTCGAAATGTAAAAAAGCGACTTGATAGAAACCCGCGTCGCAGTGGCCAAAAAATGGCTTGTGAACTGAACACATCGCAATATTCCTTTCATTAAATATTGAAAAATGAGCTCGGGGTAATGTTATTGAAATTCCAAAAAGTGCACGAACTTACACCGTAACAGCAATAAAATAGACTCAAACGAGTTAAAGAGTTGCTTCGCTTGGCCGAAAATGGTAAACTGCCTAATTTTGTTTTCTCCGATGAGAAAACATTCGTTGTCCAGAAGTTTGTAAACAAACAAATTATCGTGTTTACTTGCCAAAGAAGTCAGATGAAAATGTGCACGTTCGGTTGGCCACCAGAACCCAAGCGCCGACCATGGTGATGATGTGGGTCGCCATAACAGCCGATGGTCGCTCTCCGCTCGTATTAATCGACATCAAAATAAATGCCGAATATTTTCGCGAAAATATTCTGAAGAGTGTATTAAAGCCTTGGGCACGCAAACATTTTGGCCGCAGACCTTGGACATTACAACAGGACTCAGCACCATCGCACTTACCACTCGCTAACCTAGAATGGTTACAAAATAAGGTTCCTCGCTTCATTTCCAGCGCACAATGGCCACCAAAATCTCCGGATACCAATCCGTTGGACTATTGTGTCTGGAGTATTTTGGAAAGCAAAGTTGGCACTAAAAAATACCAAAGTGTCGATCACCTCAAGCAAGTGCTTCGCCGGGAATGAGCCAAAATACCGCAGAGCAACATTCAGGCAGCGTGTGACGGTAATGGAACCGTTTGAAGGCCAAAAATTTGTGCCAAAGGTGACCAGTTCCAACAAATCTAAAGTTATTCTAAAATTTGATGCTATTTCCGGCATTTTTTGCTTACATTCAATAAAATTGAAAAAAAAATGTTAAAATTATGGCGTTTGACTTTTTACCAAATTTGAAGTACTTGTTTCTAGGATGAATTCAGTCGGAATTGCCATTAAATAGACATAGGACGAAGATATATATGGGAGCAATACCTGAATCTGAACCGATCTTGGCAAGATTTGAAACACTTATTTCTGAGCTGTATCTATCTGGTACCAAAGATTATTGTTGTGGAGTGCATATTACACATATGAAGGAGGGAGTTAAAATTTCAAATCGGATGAAACATTTATAAGGGAGCTATAGCTATTCCTGAAACGATTTTCTCCAAATTGTATGTACTTGCTTATGGACTGAATTCGGTTGGATGTGCAAAAATTCAGGTCATTGGAATAGTATTTGGCATTTAGTGCGCTATTAACCCGAAATCTGTTATTGGAAGCTATATCTAAATTTGAACCGATTCTCACCAATTTCGATAGGGCTCGTCTATGGGCCAAACAAATATTGCTTGGAAAAATTTACCTCAATTGTATGAAAAATGCGACTTGTCTTTTGTTAACGAAAAATACATGGACAGACGGGCGGACGGTTTGGCATGCATAAATCGACTAAGAAAGTGATTCTATAAAGTTCCTCAAAGGTAACTATGGTCTATCTCGCTTCCTTCTCCATGTTACTAAGAATTGCACAAAGACATTATGTCCTTATCACTATGTAGTGTATGGTATAAAAACATTACATTATTGATTTTCCAATGTGTAGTTAAAGTCTTAATTTAATTTCAAATCTCTGTCATAGATTTCGAATTTAAGCCATACCTTTCCGAATATATTCCCTGATTTAAAATTGAAACAACATATAAGTATAAAGTCCCATATTCGCCCAAACCTCCCTTCATTGCTTCCCGCCTCTAACCGAAGAAATCAAAGTTTTTTTTTTTATTTACAACTCAAGTGATTGCAAAGGACGAAACAATCGACCACCACTCAAAAACACATTGGCAAATCATTGTAAAGTAATATGACTTACATTAGCTGTTGGTTGGTATGCCTCTCAAGTTGTTGTATTTGATGTAAAGAACCCAAAACAACAACAACAACAACACAACCAATCAAATGCAACAAAAGGTATTGAACGGAAACAGAGAAAGAAAAACAATGCAATGAAAACCAAAAAAAAAAAAAAAAACTAAGACACTAGAGCAGCTCAACACAATCGGGGTTAAAGGTCAATGCGATTTGGAGTTTAAAACGTTTTGTTTCGTTATATTTCTTTTGCCGTTGTTGTTGTTGTTCTTGTTATTGTCGTTTTTGTTGTTGCCGTTTCTGAGAGCTTTTGTGTAAAGCACGGACCTTTATTTGTAATATTTGCACTGAACCAGATTTGAAGTGTAATGTTGTTTGCTCGTTGCCAACGCTCAGAGTGCCAACCAGGCAAAAGATAGAAGGGATATTTGGTAGCTTGGCGGACTGACTGACAGACAAACTGAATGATTGTTGTTTGATGACTTTTGGTGGTTTAAAATGGTGATTCTGTTAAAGTTGAAATGTCATTAGCTTAATTAGGACTTTAAACTTCGTTCAATTCGTTTCGATTGAATATCCCCATAAAATTACAATGTAATACAATAAAGAACGGAACTGAAGGTTTTACCTCTAATGATGAGCAACTCAAGCTAGCTTTGCATAGTTATTGCAATTTTCGAAAATGTTAATGATAATTCGAGAAACATCATTTATGTAAATATGATTTAAAAAAGAAAATAAAATATTTTAGAATTAAAAACATTTTTCCAGAAATAATGAGGCATCGCATAAGCCTCTTTCAGCATTGCTTTACACAGAGCTATCCCAATTTTTTGATGATTTTAGCTTCTTACTTCTTTTGTCATGCATGTCTGACTACATATTTTTCAGTTTAACTGATTAGGATATGCGCATTGAATGAAAACCAAAGGTTACAAAGTACGATTCCTATACATCATCACATTAAAAGTAAGTCCTTTAATGACGAATTCCAGAGTTTTTATCCCTTGAAAAAAATGTTAAATGATAAATTTGTTGAGGAGCAGTGTCTGAAACCTTCAACATACCAGCCCGATATCGATAATTTTAGCTTGGGGAGATCTATCTGCTCAGAACTCGAAATGTCAAATTATACATAAGTTAGCAAGAAAAGTACACCTTAAAATTTTAGATTCGTTCCAAGAGCCAATTTTTTCAGTTTGACAATTTTTTTAATCTCAACTTCATAAATAGTGCTAAATTTTAAGATTTGCGAGACTCGAAAAAAAAAAAAATAAAACGAAAATGTTTACCTTTTACTCCAAAGAGTCATTAAAATCGTTCATTTTGAAGTTATCCGAGGTAGATATTAGTAAAACAATTGCACAATGGACCTACATCCAAATTTCTGTTCAAAACTATTTCAACGACTCTATATGTAATACCTAAAAACAAACAATGACCTCAATATCAAATTTCAGCTCCATCCCTTTACCCTTTTTATAACAACACCAAATCCTCAAATTTGCTATAGATGTCACCAATGTCAAATTTAAGGATTCCAGCACTAATCATTCACCCCATATCAAATAGAGTACCATCCAGCATTTTTCCTACCATTATTTTTTAGAATGTACTTCTAAATCGACCTCCATATATAAACCCTTTCGCACAAAATCCAAAATGATCCAAATATCAAATTTTAGATTTCCAGTTCTATTTCTACAATAAATACAAAATTGTAAACGATTTACGTACTTTTTAGTACTAATTTCCTAACCATCTCTCTACCCTCAAAAACAGTGGTGCAAAATTCCAGATTTCAGGCACAATCCGACTTATACTAAATCTAAACGAATTTTCAAAGTTCCTACATACCCCAGTTCTACTCTCCCACAGTAATCTCAATTCCAAATTTCAGGACTCCACCCCTATCTGTTAAACTAAATATCAAATTTAGTACATGAAAGTACAAATTTCCAAAACTATATTCTAATCTTACACTCCGACAGTAATCTTATTTCCAAATATCAGCATTCCAGCTCTATCGGTTCACCAAAAACGAAATTATACCAAACTAGCTGGCCCGGTCCGTGTTGCCGGCCCGTACTTTTAATCTTTAAAGCATAATAAATCACAGTTCTGACTTATGTAGGCGGCACAATTTTGATTATAAGTAATGACGCCATTATAATTACTCCAATTGTGATTATAAGTAATAACTTGATTATGAGTAATGATTCCATGATTAAATATAAATATATAAATACTAGCTGGCCCGGTCCGCGTTGCCGGCCCGTAGTTTTAGTCTTTAATGCAAATTTTGCATAGCATAATATTTCACAAATCTAGCTCATAAAGGTGAACAAATTTTAATATAAATATTGATTCGACTAAATAGAAATAAATAACTATGGAAGGAGGGCAAAAAAATTTCTAAATAGTCAAAGTTAATTACGCTTTTACACCCATTACCATAGCACCTCAAATTGTGCATTAGAGTCCCCAAAAAGTCTATGTTCTTGTTCATGGTAAAATTCAATAACGATTAAACAATACCCGCGTTGTTATCCGCCAATCGGTAAACATCACTATAGATCGGCGGGCCTGGGGACTATATGGTGACTGTACCAAAATATTTACGTATGTTGACATTTTTCTGTAAGATGGTTCTCTACTCACAAAGTAGCCTAAATACAGCAAATAATGGCCAAATCAGTTAAAAAACGTGGCCAAGACCACGGTCACAGCTGTCAGGTCAGGGATACATTTATATAAGGGTTATACCAAAACGTGGTCCAACCAATATTCTCTTGGGGGTTACAAATTCAATAGAAAACAACATTTTTTTTCTGACCACCAATTAGATGTGAAAGTGGACTTGGGAATACGCCAATGTGGGGACTTTACTTAAATAAATTCCTATGTGGCAATTATCTGTATGATGGTTCCCTACTCCAGAGTAGCATAAATACAACCTTTAGCCAAGTCAATTAATGAATGTGGTCAAGACCAAAATGGGCCCTACTCTGAAAATTTCAAACTTTATGCGAAGAGGTTCTCTACCTCCTTAGAAACAAAAATGCCAAATAATGGCTAAAATATTAAAAAAGTGACCAAGACACCAAAAATAGCTTAAATCATACGATGGTTATATAAATATGAAATCGGGTTGTCCCTTATCCGTGAGTTATGATCGATATCATGACCTATCTTGAATGTTTGGGAAGAATTTCTGGAAGGATAGAAATCTTTATCTTACTAAAAGTCCCATTCGATCTACTATTTTCCACCCTTTATATTTGGTATTTTTCTGATTGTACATTGGACGGATTATTGTGACAGGAAAGAAGTAGTTCCACGCTTTGAAATGATCCCCATTAGGCTTTTTCGGCAATTTTTGTTTGTTCAAATGTGTTCGCATCTTCCAGCTGAACCACGATGTCGGCCCTGGAGTTGAAAGGTAGATGTCAGTTAACATCGTATTTCCCACTTATTTAATTTTTTGGTGAAAATTTGTATATAGTGAAAAATTATTCTTTATTTTGTTCGCAAAAAAATTACTGAATTCAATTAGATAATACAAATTGCAAAAAAAATTGACAAAAGAAGAATAACACATTGAAAAAATCTTCAACTTGTTCGCTGATTTTTTTACAGCAAATGTTTAAAGATCCTTATATAGTTTGTCAATAGAATGTACTTCTATTTTAAAATTCGATTCCATTAAATTATTTCGACATCATCTATTCCGTTTCGCCACCACATAATTCGGTACTACGCTTCCATGTAACTCGCCATCAATTTCATTTCTCAAGAAATCAAGTCAATTAAATAAATTAGTATTAATATTTGAATTCAAAAAAAAAAAAAAAAAAAAAAATATATATATATATAAACAAGTAAGCAAAGGCTACAGTCGAGCGGGGCCGACCGTTGAATACCCTACAACACTATAATAAACCATACAGTTTATATAGGCGAGATACTCGAAAGAATTCCACAAGATATTGTGACAAATAATAAAAGAAAACCATCAGGCTCCGTTCTCTAATTTTCGAATAATAGCAACTTAAACTAATTTGCTCATTTCCAATTTATTGGTAGATGTTGCACGTAAATGGTCTTCCTAGATCTGGAACCAATATTTCCCAAAGACCTATAATCTTTCAGAAGAGACAAAAGATTAACATTTATTATTGGTTTTTGACTGAAACGCATCTATATGAGATACAGACATTTGACTATATTCTTCAACGAAATCAGCGTTAACGAAATAGTCAGAAGTGCGTCTTTCCTGTATTTGTGAATTCTCCAAAAAGTCACTGTATTTTGTCTACAAAAGTTGGCAAACTATTTCACACATTGAATATTTTTGGATGGCCATCCAAAACTGCTTGGCTTTTGTAATGTCCGGTAACCCCCATTCAAATGTGCGTGAGAATCGGGCGATAATTACGACCTGCAGACAATTTTGCAGTTTTTTTGGTCCATTTTAACCCCTAAATATATGGCGATCATCTCCAAAAAGATTAAGCTTCTATTCTGACCCTCATCTTATCTCCATGCAAAATTTCGTAAGGATCGGGCCATAAATGCGATCTGTATATGATATCCTGATATCCTAACTACTTAGTTTTGTTAGCTGTAGAAATATTACCAAATGTTTAATTCAAAATGAAAATATGCCAAATATATGACAAAATTGAAAAATTATGAGAAAATTTTACAAAATCAATATTTTCATCTTTAGAGAGATATTTTTATGAGATTTTTTTAGACGTTTTTTCTTTCCTGCCAAGAGGCCATTCTGAATTAATGAGAACTGTGGAAATCAGTTCAGCCGTTCTCGACATATAAGAGATTTCTCAAGCATATCTTTTTTGATAAACGTATTTATCGCACATATTTTGCTATATATCCGTTTTGTTGGATGTTAACATCAATGTAAAGATCAGAAGTAACCTTGTCATGGCTTTGTGATTTCGCCGGGATTTAAAATATTCGCGGTTTAATGAAAAATTTTGAATTTTTTCAACACAAAAGATATGGTCTATTTTAGCCGCTAAATATTATCCGATGACCACCCAAATTGGTAGGCTTCTTCCCCGCCCTAAACTCTAGCAACATGCGAAATTCCGCGTCGATTGGTCTATAATTGCGACCTGTATAGCTACTGCAAAATCCGAAATTTTTTCAGTATTTGGTCCATTTCAACCCCTAAACATTTGGCGATCATCTCCAAAAGAAATAGGGTTCTATTCAGACCCCAGACCCACCTCCATTCTAAATTTCGTGAAGATCGGGCCATAATTGCGACCTGTAGAGTGATTACAAATTAACATGGACAGACGGACAGACGGACAGACGGACAGACGGACGGACGGACATACATAGCTAGATCGACTCAGCTCGGCGAGCTAGGAAGATCCATATATACTTTCCTATGTGGGAAACCAATATTTCGAGGTGTTACATAATTTTTGGGCCAATCAAACTTATAATACCCCCAACACATAGTGTTGTAGGGTATAAAAACACTACAAATGTACATTAGAAAAAAGTAAGTAAAAATGGAAAAAAAATCATGCAAAATAAAACATTACTATTGTACATTTCAAAAGTCAAAATGAAAATGATAAAATATCACATTTTTACGCGATTTTTTTGGATATTATCCTTTTCGGAGAGGAGAAAATTCCGAATTTGTTTGAATCGTTAAAATCAGTCCAGCGGTTCTTAAGTTATAAGCGTAGTAACTAACACAACTTTCTTTTATATATATAGATTCATGGCAAAAATTATAATTACCGTCGGTTTTAGATATTTTGAATAGCCTGATCTTAATTTTCAGCTATAATAGCCCCATGTGAAAATTCAGCTCAATTTTTGATATTGTAAAAAGCATTCAAATGAGCTATAATATGAAATTTGTATTCCCAACGTTTAAAATCCCGTACTGCGTAGTATTCAGTTTTGTCCACCTCATACGTGAAGGCAGAATGTTGTCAGAATAGCCAAAAAATTACTCTTTTGCTCTGATTACCGTAAGATGGGCATTAATTGTTTGTCATTTAAATTGTGCGGTGGAGATCCAATAAAGTTATTTTATAATTTCGTATTTTTTTCATGTTTTTGCCACAATTTCCGACTGAATGAGTCCCAGATTGACATTTCGGAGTTTATTTCATATAGACGTACATCCCAAATCTACGTTCCCAACCAATATTCTCTGAGGCTTTCTTCCCCCTTAGAAACAAAGATGTCAAATAAGGGCCAAAAAATGAAAAAAGGGCCAAGGCCCCGAAAATACCTTAAATCATATGATGGTGATACCAAAACTTGATAATTTTTTGCAAAGATAGTTTCTTCTTAAATTATCAACATAAGCTAAAATTAGTACGATAATATGGTTAAAATGTAGATTATACTTGAAATCGGGTTGTTCCGTTATCAGGGGTTATGATCCATATCATGACCTGCCAAAGCGATTAAAGGTATCTTGAATGTTTAGGTAGAATTTCTATTTTGCGTTCTTTATAGTCGGTATTTGACTGATTGCAGTCCCAATGTATTTTGCATTTTGTGTTCTCATTTGAAAATTTATTGTCATATGAAAGTAGCAGTACCACTTTTTTAAATTAAATGTGTTCGCATCTTCCAGCTGAAGCACGATGTAGGTCCTGGAGTAGAAAGAATTTAACATCGTATTGCGCCCTCATTTCATTTTTAATATTATTCATTCAGAATTCAAACCAATAAAAAATGTATACTTCAATATAGAAAAAAGAAAAATAATCTTCAACTGGTTCGCTGATTTTTTTGCGGCAAATTTTTAAAGGTCCTTACGAAGTTTGTCGGTAGAATGTACAATTATTTTGAAATTCGATTCCATTGAAAAATTGTCGACTTTTCCCGATTTTAGAATTTTCATATAAAGCGACAACGGATAAAATTGTTATTAAAGATTTTATGTATACATTTTATGTATTTATTGGGTATTACCAATAAATACATAAAATCTATAAATAACAGTTTTATCCGTTGTGGCTTTATACTACCCAATAAAAAACCTACGCATCATATTAGAATTCAAAAAACAAAAAACTACAAATGTACATTCGAAAATAGTAAGTCAAAATGAAAAAAAATATGCAATATAAAACATTACTATTGTATATTTTAAAAGTCAAAATGAAAATGTTCAAATTTCACATTTTTACGCGATTTTTTTGGATTTTATTCCTTTCTGCCAAGAGGCAATTCCGAATTTGTCTAAATCGTTAAAATCAGACCGGCGGTCTTTATGTTATAAGAGTAGTAACTAACACAACTTTCTTTTACATATAGAGAGATAGATTTAAAAGTAGACGCGTTCCTCAGCCCCTAAATAAGTACTTAGGGTTGGATGGAAAGCCAACAGCATCTCGTGTACTAATTCTCAAACCGATATCTTCACTATTTTGGCAAATGTAAAGATTATAGATAAATCGTAATAGTGGGCGTAAAAGGAGGCGTGGTCAATATTTTTTCTTTAAAAATCTAACTCGGGGTATGACGAACGTTTGTACAAAAAATTATGCAAATCGGTCCAGCCGTTTCCAACTGATTCCGTTACCAACAAACAAAAATTGATTTTTATATATATAGATTTTGTACCATTTAGTAATTTTTGGGGTTCTTCCAAAATTTATATTACCAAATTTAGTACCCCATAAGTACGAATTTCCAAAACTTAAAACCGTTAAGTACTTTTCCAGCACATAAGTTCTAATTTCGAAAACTACCTTCTTACATCGAACCTACCCCTCAACCTTGATTTCCATTCCAAATTTCGTTCACATTATATATAGTACAGTTTAGTACTTTACATTTAGTACCATTCTTACACTTACAATAGTGCGAATTTCCAAAAACCATTTGGTTCATTCATCATGCACTCAATCAGTGCCATCATTCCAAAATTTAGGAGTTCCAGTTCTACTGGTTTTTCGAATACAAAAAATACCATATTTAGTACCTTTTAGTACCTCGTTACTTCTGAGGATCTTCATAGAATCACTTTCTGAGTATACTTATGCAGTCCGTCCGTCTTTCCAGGTTTTTTTTTTTTTAACAAAATGCATAATCTAATTGAGATGAAAAAAACGAACTCTGTTGAAATTGGTGAGAATCGGTTCAAATATAGATATAGCTCCCATATATATCATCAACCAATTTAACTATGCACCAAATGGCTAATATCAGCACAAATGAACTGAATTTTGGCAATTTCGACTGAATTCATTCTAGAAACAAGTCTTTGGTAAAAACCGGTTCATATATATCAATAATTCCCATATATATGTTTCATCAGATATGGGGTTTTAAGTCCCTAACACTCGACAACAATGATATTTGTTACCCGATACCTTATAGAGCTCGGAAATACTTTTGCCAAATTTTTCAAATATCAGCCCAAATTAACTAAATCTTGGTAGTTCCGACAGAATTCAACCCAAAAAGAAGAACTTCAAATTTGGTGAAAATCGGTTCAGCTATAGCTCCCATATATATGTTTTATCCGATGTGGTGTTTTAAGTCCCTAACATCCGTAATATGCACTCCACAAGAATGATATTTGGTACCAGATAACTTATGGAGTTCAAAAATACCTCTGCCAATTTTTTCGAGATCGGATCAGATTATCTTTTTCCGATATCAGGTTTATTGTGCACCAAATGGCCAATATCAGTTCCTGAATTTTGGCACTACCGACGGAATTCAGCCTAAAAGCAAGTGCTTCAAATTTTGTTGAAAATCGGCTCAGATATAGCTATAGCTCGAAAATACCTCTGCCAAATTTAATCTAGATTGGTTCAGATTTTTATATTGCTTCGATATACATCTTCAACCGATTTTACGGTTATGGCTAACCATATATGTAGTATTACCTCAAATTTAATAGATTTCATATTCAACCTAATTTTATCATTTGTTGAAACTCGGTCCGGTATTTCTATTGCGCTAATAAATATTTTTTAATATAATCCTTATCGAAGTCATATCATGCACTATACAGAATTGTTATTTGGTTCATAGTTGGTATGATCTACTTCACATAAATTCCCAATAAAAACCTTTTTTATGTGTTTGATTTCTCTTTCGAGACGAGCTTAATGATCTGAAATTTGCAGTGAAAACGAAAGCCAGATAGACACTATCACACACTCACCACTATGCGACGCGTTTCGCCTTTGGTTAAGCGGCTCATCAGGCATATTTGGTGTGGATGATGGCTTACAAGGGCCGTTCTCTGGAAAGTAGTATATATTTCGAACTTATTGTAAACTAGCTGGCCCGGTCCGCGTTGCCGGCCCGTAATTTTAGTCTTTAATGCTTATTATATCCCCCACCTTGGAAAGGAGGGTATATTAACTTTTTCATTCCGTTTGTAACATCCCTAAATGTTCGTCATAGACTCCGTCTGTATGTCTGTTTATTTAAATTACGATACAGTCCACATTATTTGACGTAGAGCTTCAAAATTTAGCAGAACAATTTGTACTGTGTATAGGATGGTTGGTATTGAAAATGGACCACGTTTTGGTATAGTCCCCATATAACGGTACCTCTCGAAATTCGTTATTTTGACGATTTTTGTCACATTTCTCCTCGGATTTGTCCGCGTTGCCGGCCCGTAGTTTTAGTCTTTAATGCAAATTTAGCATAGCATAATATTTCATAAATCTAGCTCATAAAGGTGAACAAATTTTAATATAAATATTGATTCGACTAATCAAAATAATTTCTGAATAGTCAAAGTTAATTACGCTTTTACACCCATTACCATAGCACCTCAAATTGCGCATTAGAGTCCCTACCCCAGGGTAGCATAAATACAATTTTTAGCCAAATCAATTAATGAATATGGTCAAAACCAAAATGGGCCCTACTCTGAAAATTTCAAACTTTATGCGAAGAGGTTTTCTACCTCCTTAGAAACAAATATGCCAAATAATGTCCAAAATATTAAAAAAGTGACCAAGACACCAAAAAAACTTAAATCATACGATGGTTATATAAATATGAAATCAGGTTGTACCCTTATCCGTGAGTTATGATCGATATCATGACCTGCAAAAGCGATTAAAGGTATCTCGAATGTTTGGGAAGAATTTCTGGAAGGATAGAAATTCTTTTCTTACTAAGAGTCCCATTCGCTCTACTATTTTCCACCCTTTATATTTGGTATTTTTCTGATTGTACATTGGACGGATTATTGAGACAGGAAAGAAGTAGTTCCACGCTTTGAAATGAGCCCCATTAGGGTTTTTCGGTAATTTTCGTTTGTTCAAATGTGTTCGCATCTTCCAGCTGAACCACGATGTCGGCCCTGGAGTTGAAAGGTAGATGTCAGTTAACATCGTATTTCCCACTTATTTAATTTTTTGGTGAAAATTTGTATATAGTGAAAAATTATTTTTTATTTTGTTCACAAAAAATTTACTGAATTCAATTAGATAATACAAATTGAAAAAAAAAATTGACAAAAGAAGAATAACACATTGAAAAAATCTTCAACTTGTTCGCTGATTTTTTACAGAAAATGTTTAAAGATCCTTATATAGTTTGTCAATAGAATGTACTTCTATTTTAAAATTCGATTCCATTAAATTATTTCGACATCATCTATTCCGTTTCGCCACCACATAATTCGGTACTACACTTCCATGTAACTCGACATCAATTTCATTTCTCAAGAAATCAAGTCAATTAAATAAATTGGTATTAATATTTGAATTCAAAAAAAAAAAAAAAATAAAATAAAAAAATAAAAAAAAACTACAAATGTACATTAGAAAAAAGTAAGTCAAAATGGAAAAACATTATGCAAAATAAAACATTACTATTGTACATTTCAAAAGTCAAAATGAAAATGTTAATATAACACATTTTTACGCGATTTTTTTGGATATTATCCTTTTCGGAGAGGAGACAATTCCGAATTTGTATGAATCGTTAAAATTAGTCCAGCGGTTCTTAAGTTATAAGCGTAGTAACTAACACAACTTTCTTTTATATATATAGATTAGCATATGCGAATTATACACTAGAAACTCTCCAGGTTCGACTCAAGTTCTATTGGCAGATCTTTTTCACAGCAAAGTTTTTTTTTTGTTTTTTTTTTTGTTTTTGTAGTGATGGATTTTTTGTCCACAACAACTACATTGCTTCCAATGCATACACTTGTTTTAGTGCTACTTTAGGAAGACGGGTTAATGGCTCTGAACGTAGAGACGGCAACTTCTAGTTGGCTGCACACCGAGGTCCGCGGTTCAAATCCCACAGCCAGGCTCGGCTGAATTTTTGAGTTTTTGCTTTATTATTTTTTTAGTGGTGGTCCATAGAGGTGCAGAATGACTCACTGGATGAAAAAGTTAAGTCCGATTTATTAAGAATTCCGCGTTGCCGGTCCGTAGTTTTAGTCTTTAATGCAAATTTTGCATAGCATAATATTTCACAAATCTAGCTCATATTAAACTTTAAATATTGATTCGACTAAATAGAAATAAATAACTATGGAAGGAGGGCAAAATAATTTCTGAATAGTCAAAGCTAATTACGCTTTTACACCCATTACCATAGCACCTCAAATTACGCATTAGAGTCCCCAAAAAGTCTATGTTCTTGTTCATAGTAAAATTCAATGACGATTAAACAATACCCGCGTTGTTGTCCGCCAATCGGCAAACATCACTATAGATCGGCGGGCCTGGGGACTATATGGGGACTGTATCAAAATATTTACATATGTTGACATTTTTCTGTAAGATGGTTCTCTACTCACAAAGTAGCCTAAATACAGCAATTAATGGCCAAATCAGTTGAAAAACGTGGCCAACACCACGGTCACAGCTGAAATCAGGGATACATTTATATAAGGGTTATACCAAAACGTGGCCCAACCAATATTCTCTTGGGGGTTACAAATTCAATAGAAAACAAAATTTTCTTTTCTGACCACCAATTAGATGCGAAAGTGGACTTGGGGATACTCCAATGTGGGGACTTTACTTAAATTAAGTCCTATGTGGCAATTATCTGTATGATGGTTCCCTACCCCAGAGTAGCATAAATACAATTTTTAGCCAAATCAATTAATGAATGTGGTCAAGACCGAAATGGGCCCTACTCTGAACATTTCAAACTTTATGCGAAGAGGTTCTCCACCTCCTTAGAAACAAAGATGCCAAATAATGGCCAAAATATTAAAAAAGTGACCAAGACAACAAAAATATCTTAAATCATACGATGGTTATATAAATATGAAATCGGGTTGTACTCTTATCCTTGAGTTATGATCGATATCATGACCGGCAAAATCGATTTAAGGTATCTTGAATGTTTGGGAAGATTTTCTGGAAGGATAGAAATCCTTTTCTTACTTAGAGTCCCATTCGCTCTACTATTTATATATCACATTTTTCGCGATTTTTTTTTTTTTTTTGGATATTATCCTTTTCGGAGAGGAGACAATTCCGAATTTGTATGAATCGTTAAAATCAGTCCAGCGGTTCTTAAGTTATAAGCGTAGTAACTAACACAACTTTCTTTTATATATATAGATATAGATTAAAAAGTACTGACAACGACTGTTCCTCAGCCCCAAATAAATACTTAGAGAGGGATGGAAAGTCAACAGTATCTCGTGCAATAATTTTCAAACCAATATCTTCTCTATATTGGCAAATATAAGGATTTTAGATAAATCAAAATTGTGGGCGCAAAAGTGGGCGTGGTCTATATTTTTTTCTTTAAAAACCTAACTCGGGGTATGACGAAAGTTTTTACAAAAAAATATGCAAGTCGGTCCAGCCGTTTTCAACTGATTCCGTTACCAACAAACAACAATTGATTTTTATATATATAGATATAAATGTTGAAAATGTCGTTACTTCGAAGCTATAACAAAATGTGAACCGTTTGATACGTGCCAAACACAATAGACATTATATCATCGGCTATGCAAAAGTTCATAGTTCTATTTAATTTTAAGATATCGACCGAGAAAAAGGTAGACCATATTGGCTTAAATGGCATGGCATTTTACGCTGATTCCTATTTGATATCCGGCGAATATTTCCAAACGGACAACGGATAAAACACAATGTGGCGTTGTAAGTAACCAGCACTTTTTCCTCAGAGAAAGTTACAACCAACAAAAAATCGCATGTAACTACAAACTGTCAATATCATCAAATTTCTATGCAATATGAACAAAGTATTAAAAATATTTCCGATTTTTTGCTTTTCTTGTAAGTTACTGAAAAAAATTCATATTTTTTGCTTTGCTGTATGCAAAATTGCAAATTTCTCCCTAAACATGTTAAAGATCATGACCCACGATTCAACTTTGTCTAAGACCAACTAACTTCAAGTATTTTTTTACTTTTGTGATTCGATTTTTTTTTTCTTGAAAAAAAGTCGTATTAAAAAAATAATATTTTCTTTGTAATTCTTTCCCTTTGTTGGGAGTTTTTTCCTGTTTTTTTTTTTCTTGGTTCGCCAATCATTTGTTAGAAGCTTGCAACAATTTTTGTTGATTTGGTAGCAAATATCAATAAAAATTTAACAATTTTTATTGGAATCATATTAGCGGCAACCAGTCAACAACAACAGCAACAACGTCGTCAAAGGCATTCCCACTCATTGTCTCATTGTTGCAGTTAAAGGAGTCTGGCAAACTGACTGAAGAACGAGTAGGAGAAAAAAAAATAGCCAAACGTTTGAAATGCTAATCGTGGGGGTATTTCGTTTGGCATTTGTGTGGCTAGGACAACAGCAACAGAGATTTGCCAAAACCACAAAGAGATCTTTGTGGCCAGCAAGGAAGCAGGGAAAAATGACAAAAAAATCATCATGACCATTAAAAAGTAAAGCGCTACATGACACGACTACAACTTATTGTTCTCGTGTTGTTGCTGCCGCTGCTGCTGATGTTGCTTTAAAACACACAACTGATGTGACTCCAACTTCTTGGCAGACAACCAACCATTTGTTGTGGGGGTGTCGGCGGGCATTCATTGCATTATGATTTCTCGTCGTGGTATATTCATATCCAAGTTGTAATTACAAGACAGAGACAATATGCCAATGAAAGTTACAAGGTTTTCATTTTCTCTTCTTTTTTCCCCAGCAACAATTCAAAGTTCACGACATTACTTTTGTTGCCACATATTTTTTTTCGTTTGGTTTGGTGTCTCTTTATATTTTGGCTGCATGCAAAGCGACAGCCAACAAAAATTAAACATAAACAAATTAGGGAAAACTTTTAACTCTTTGCATAAATATGTGCTCCCTACATTAAAAAACAACAACCAACTACATGAAAATCTGAATGCCAAAGGTCAAAGTTAAGTGTGGGCTTAGCAGTTTTCCTTTGGAATTCGGGAATTGCATTTTTTTCATCTCTGAAAATGTAGGTGGACGTGATGAAATTTCCATATCGCTATTTGAAAAATGGGTCATAATTTTATGATTTTTTTATTTTGGGGGGAGAGAGAAATTTTTGTTGGGAATTTTAGGTAATTGAGTCGTCAATGGGATTGGAAAATATGATAAATTAGTATAACACACAAAAAAATAGAGAATGGGAACAAGCCTTTATCCTGGAAACTGGTCTCATTAATGTCCAGAAGAAAGGCAAAGGCTGGAAACTCTAAATTTCCTATGTAGCTCACCATTGCTAAGAGGCATCGGATCATGTGGAGTTTTTGGAATCGTACCAAAAAGTAATAAAAACTGTTTTAGGTCTGGTAATAGAACTTGAGTCGAACTTGGAGAGATTCTAGTGTTTAATTCGCACATGCTAAATCGCAAAAAGTTTGAAATAAATACTGATTTCCAGAGAACGGCCCTTGTAAGCCATCATCCACACCAAATATGCCTGATGAGCCGCTTATCCAACGGCGAAACGCGTCGCATAGTGGTGAGTGTGTGATAGTGTCTATCTGGCTTTCCTATTCGCTGCAAATTTCAGATCATTAAGCTCGTCTCGAAAGAGGAACAAACACATAAATCATAAACATATGATCTTTGCCTTCGGTAAAATCCTGAAACTTCGCATGAAGGCCGCTATAGTTGCAAGGCGTCAGGTAAGGCTTGTTTTGGTAAGCTCTACTAACAACGGTTCGAAAAAGTGCTAAAAACTGCCCTTATGGATTGTTTTTTTTTTATTTTTAGAGCTTGAATCTCGTTGAAAAATTTATCATCGGCTGTAGTACCAGTGCGAAATTTGAAACTATTTCGGTGAATAATGCAGCTAAAATCATCAAAATTAGGAGGTATTATTATATGAGACCTTTACGAAGACGTGGACCTGCATGGGTACGAAAAAGTACTAACATCTGCCTTTGTGGATTTAATTTCTATATTTTTAGAGCAAGAATTTTGGGAATCTACACAAAAATATGGTACTAATTGTGAACTATGAACTGTTTCTTAAATTTAACATTGGCTGATTTCAGGAGTGAGGGGGTGTAAACACTGCATTTGTACCAAAGAGTACTAAATGCAAAACCAAAAAAAGTACTAAATTGTACAAAATACTTAAATGTACTAAAAGCAAAATCCGATTTTTTATGTCTGGCAGCCATAACATATTTTTTGAATTTGAATTTAAAAAATACTGTATTTTCGGTACAAAAAAAGTTACTATCGGTACAAAATGCAGGGCGGTATTGTTAGACTTTTAAAATGATATGATAAATTTTTTTGGAACTCCGTACATAAAAGGTACGAAAGGTACATAATATTGCGGTTTTCTTATTTAACGACCGGTGAGTGCTAGTCTTTGAAATGTTGTAAGCGGGCCTTCCCTCGTATAATCATACTAACTATGAATACAGTTATAATTTAAGGGCCAAAGGAACTAATAAATGAGAGTAATATCCTCCTCTGATTCGATTTCTAGTTCATTTGCCGAGGCATTTATGCCTTTTCAATTCGGGCTTGTATTGCTCCTTTGGTGCACAATAACCTTGAAATCGGATAAAATAAATATATATAGCTATATCCAAATTGAACCGATCTCGACTAAATTTAGCAAACGTATTTCTGAACTGTATTTGATATATTTCCCCGAATATCGAATGTTACAGAAGGCATATTACGGCTTGGGAGGACAAAAATAGCAAATCGGATGAGGAATATATATGGGAGCTATAGCTATATCTCAACCGATTTCTATCAAATTTGGCATACCTCTTTTCAGTCCTAATTTGGTCGTATATGCGAAATTCCATAGCCTTTGGGCTTGACACTTTTGGTGGAAAATAGAAGGCAAATCGGACGAAGATATATATGAGAGCTACATCCAAAACTGAACCAATCTCGATAAAAATTAGCAAAGGTATTTCTGAGCTGTATTTGATGTACTTCCCCAGATATCGTTGTTACAGAGTGCATATTACGCTTGCGGAGGACAAAAATAATAAAGCGGATGAACAGTATATATGGGAGCCATAGCTATACCTCAACCGATTTCGATCTAATTTGGCATACTTATTTTCAGGCCTAATCTGGTCGAATGTGCAAAATTCCATACTATTTGGTCTAATATTGCACGTTTGGTGCACAATAAAAGGCAAATCGGACGAAGATATATATGGGAGCTATATCTAAATTTTGACCGATTATCTCCAATTCCAATAGGGTTCGTCCTTGGGTCAAAGAAATGATTTGTTCAAAATTTTATCTGGATCGGGCAATAAAGGCGACCGGAACTTTGTTTACAAAAATACATGGACAGACGGACGGACATGCATAAATCGACTGAGAATGCAGATCAGGAGGTATTTTCGTTTCCTTTTGCCTGTTACAAACAAGTGCACACCTTGTGGTGTAGGGTTTAAAAATACCAAAAATAACGACATCACAAATACATGAATGTGAAATTTCTGTTCTTTCCGAAGGACCAATTATGTATTTGACGATTTTCTCGAGATCGTATGTTTTTGGAAAATATTGTTTCCAGATATGTGATGATTATTCAAAAGAGGAGCAATTGGGTTAAACATTTGCTCAAAGCTCTATCGCAAATTGTACTTTTGTAGGGTATCGAATTGTCAGGCCCGTCCGACATTAGTTTTTGCTTACTTATTACATTTGTAAAAGTCATAATTATTCCAAATGTTGACCCTCTGTGGGGGATGTACTTGATGGTGTGGGCCGTTATTATCCATTTTCGCACCATACCTAGCACGGATGAAAACATTATATTTTACAAAGTTTGCAAAAAAAATGGAAGATCTCTTTGTATGAGGTAAATTCATTTGGAAGAAAATGTTTACTTGTGAGAGGAGGCAGGCGGAGTGGATCGATATTGCCCATCTCCGAACTCGGTCGAAGTGTGATAATTATATTTGGATGTACTAAGTTTGGACCAAATCGGATATTTAAACGGATTTGGTCCAAGGGTCCTAGGATCCAAAACCGTTATTTCGATGAGGAACGTTTTGGCCGTATCAAATTAGCCATATGGCTGAGGGTATAACAATTGATATTTTGTGATTGGGGACCTGCATCTGGCGTCTCTATGAGGAACTTAATTGGCATACATGATATTTTAACAAAATCTAACACTTATTTCACATTTCATAAGAGTCTCAGAAAGTATTCACTATTTTTACCTGTTTGTATGGAATTCGAGAAGCCTAGAATCCTACTAACGGCTTAGTAACAAATGATGTTATTTCTTAACATTTTGTAATTTTCGCACCTTTAAAGTACGAATTTCCAAAAATCCTGTCTAATATTACCCATTCACACCATTGGAGAGCCTCATGCCAAATTTCTAGTTTCCGACGTTTCGCCAAGGCGTTAATAGATAAATCAGTCATTTGGCACCTTTTCGTACTTTTCGCAGCTTTAAAGTACAAAATTCCAAAAATTCTATTTTACATCATCACAGATCCAAATTCAAGATTCTTTCTTTCTTCTTTTCTACCTTTAGCCTCTTCCCCTGAGTGCTGTTAGGTCGGCCATTGTGTCACTGTTAGTAGTTTACATACGCTTAAAGTAACAAATTCCAAAAAAAAAAAAATTCACCTTATCTCCACCCTTAACATCTTCAGGCCAAATTTCAAGATTCTTGCTTTAGACGTTTCATCTGGGCTTTGATATTAGAGTCAGACATTTGGTACCTTTTATCAATTTTCACACCTTTAAAATACAAGATTTTTTAGTCATATTTTTAAAGAAGTACCAAATCACCCTTTTCGGTGATCCATAAAATCTATATGAAATTTACAATATTTTTAAATATAACTTAAAATTTTTCAACAGTGTCTACATCCTCCCTCAAATATCCCTATTACAACAAATATACCATTATCATTTTTTTTTTCGAAAAACTCGAATATTTAATTGGTTTGAAATCAAAATGCCCAAAGTAACTACTGACCTAAATAAGTCTTTGCCATTTGTTTTTTTTTGGTAAATTTTATTTAAAAGGATTTGTAATTCTCTATTATTTGAATATGAAAATGTGTAGCCTTTATTCTATTCCGACGCTTACAAACTTTTAAATATTTATTATAAATGTTGGCAAGATTTGTCTTAGAAAATAAAAAAAACGAAACTAAAAAATCACTTTATATTTGAGAGTGCTCCTACAAAGGCCTGTGACCACAAAACAAGACAAATATTTAAATTTCCTTTTGAAAACTAATTTCCCAGGACTTCATGGAAAAACATTTTGTTGGATTAAAGAGTCTATGTTTGTTGTGTAGTAACAAGCAAAAGGATAAGACAGTTGTTAGCATGAACAGTGCTTGCGGCATGAGAAAAATATGTCACTTAAAGATAATTGAATTTCAACCTATGAGCAACAAAATAGGCGGAATCTAGTCTAATAAAGGCTGACTATAAAATAATATTGGGGTGAGCATCTAATAATTATTTCCAAGTTTTTGCGAATGATTAATCAAATTTTAAACCTTTTGTGGGGGAGATTCCAGAAGGAGTGAGCCGATAAATTCTATATACACACCAGATCTCAGGCTACCACGTTTAATAGAATCACTGACTTGTTTCGCAAATTATAAGAGATAAATATTGAAATCTGTGACTCTATGTGAGGGGAAATACAAAAAGGCCGATATCTATCATCTTCACTCCAGATCATGTGTTAATAGAAATGTCGGGATGTTTGAAATAAGCGTTTTTGTTATACAAAATTTTGACCCTTTGTGGGGGAGGTTCCAGAAGGTGTGGCCGATACATTCCATCTTCACCCGAGGTCTTGTATTAGTAAAAATATTGGGATGTGTGAAATTTGAAGTCAATCAGATACTTAATTCGCAATTTATAAAATATACAGGGTGAGATGAAAAAACTGCTATATCATTTCCAAGCCACTAGTCCGACAGCTGTTAAAATTATTCCAGTGACACCTCATTATATTATTTACAAGCGCACAACCGCATTTTGGTGAGAATCTTACAGAAAAAAGTTATTCGTGATGGAATTCTAGCGTGATAGTGTGATTTCTTTATATTTGGCTGGAAAACCACAAGTGACTATTGTTAGAGCACTCCAGCATTTAAATGTGAATAAATCTTTTGTGTCTCGTATCATCGCTCGTTACCGTTACAATGGTAGCGTGGCGTAGCGAGGAAGTAGACGGAATAAAACAGTAACATCAGCAGAAATGGTTCGAAAAGTAAAGAAGCGACTTGAGCGAAAACCGCGTCCCAGTGGCATAAAAATGACTCGTGAGCTGAACATATCGCAATATTCCATTCGGCAAATATTGAAAAATGAGCTCGGGATGAGGCCATTGAAATTCCAAAAAGTGCATGGACTTACACCGCAACAGAAAGAAAATAGACTCAAAAGAGCTAAAGAGTTGCTTCGCTTGGCTGAAATGATCGTGTTTTTGCTTGCCAAAGGGGTCAGCTGAAAATGTGCACCTTCGGTTGGCCACCAGAACTAAGGCGCACTCCATGGTGATGGTGTGGGCCGCCATATTAGCCGATTGTCGCTCTGCTCTTATATTAATCTATCGTGGCATCAGAATAAATGCCAAATATTATCGCGAAAATATTCTGGAGGGTGTAAAGCCTTGGGTACGCAAACCTTTAGGCCGCAGACCTTGGACATTCCAAGAGGACTCAGCATCATCGCACTCAGCAAGCGATTCGCTAGAATGGTTACAAAATGAGGTTCCTCGCTTCATTTCCAGTGCACAGTGGCCACCAACATCTCCGGATACAAATCTGTTGGACAATTGTTTCTGGCACTAAAAAATACCAAAGTGTCGATCACTTCAAGCAATGGGAATGGGCCAAAATACCGCATGGCAACATTCGGGCAGCGTGTGACTATTTCATTGGCCGTTTAAGACCATAATTCGTGCCTAAGGTGACCAATTCGAACAAATCTAAACGTATTCTAAAATTTTGTTCTTGTAAAATGGTCAGGCTTAATCCCTTTATTGTTGTTTTTATAAAAACAACGTTTGTTTATTATTCTAAAATGTTGATGCTATTTCCGACATTTTTTGCTTTCATTCAATAAAATTAAAAAAAAAAATAAAAATTATGGCTTTTGACTTTGTTGCTGTTTTTTATCTCACCCTGTATAATTATTTAGAAGCAGTAGTCTGATATATTTCATCTCCACACCTGATTATGTGTTGATGGCAATATGGAAAACTGTCAAATTTTAAAAGAATCGGATGCTTATTTCGTATTTAATAAAATTTATCATTACATGATCGAGTGGGTCGTGTGGGGGGTACATGATCGAGTGGGTCGATATTCTCCATTTTCGCACTTGATATAGCACTGATATAAATATTGGGATTAGAAAAGTTTAAGAAAAAAAATGGATGATCCGGTCTTGCTGTAATTATTTTCTGTGAAAACGTTGTCCTTTGGGGGGGAGGAACCAGAAGGTGTGGCCGCATATTGACTATCTACGAACTCGATCGATAGAAATTGAAAATAATATTACGACATTCTAAGTTTCTCGTGCGCACCAGCCAGCAAGTCAGATTGACAGGGAGACGGACGAACAACTTTTGATCGACTACAATTGTCTTTTATTTCGACGAGGTTTCTTTTGGTCGTATCAAATGATATATACCCTCTGTAGCCGTATGCTCGAGGGTATAAAAATTAGTTTTAAATTTATTTTCTTTTCTTATTTCCCAACCCACTGTCTCTTAATTTAAATAGAAATCCAATGTTTTGATTTGAAACTGACAAATATTTTCAATTAGTGCAAAATCCAATTCAACAAAGAGAAGAGGATGCAAGCGTTCTCATATACAATTCTCTTACGACATATATTTTTGTTTGTATGTGTGTCAGTCTGAATATTTTGTGGTCATCAAAAATATAGGCTTGAAAATATTCTAAAAAAATCTTAAAATGTAATTTAAGTAACTGGAAAAAAGAGCTTGCACCAACAGCATGCCACCATGTCCGAATGCCGAGACAAGATGAAGATGATGATAAAGTTAGATAATGGTTGTAATGGGCTTATAAAAAGTGCGTAGTAGGCCTATAAAGGATCGGTTGGGTGGGTTTAAGTAAGGGCATAACGGTACTCCCGATATTCGGTATTTTGATGATTTTAGCGAAATCATTCACCGATTTTTTTAAGTTTCGCATTTGAATATTGTATTGGCTTTTGACAAAAGATACCTATGCAGGTCCATGTCGTCGTATATACCTTAATATAAGAGCTACATTCGATGTTTTTAAGATTTTAACAGAATTTTTAACGGATTTTATTGTTTTTGAGAATTGCCAAATTCTTTTTAAATGGTGGAGGGTATTCAATGTTCGGCCCGGCCGAACTTACTGCTCTTTTCCTTGTTATTTTTTTTTTCAATTCATCCGGCTTTATTGAAAATCTCAACTCCAAATGTTATAAGATTTTATACCCTACAACACTATGTGTTGGGGGTATTATAAGTTTGATTGGGCCAAAAATTATGTAACAACTCGAAATATTGATTTCCCACATAGGAAAGTATATATGGATCTTCCTATCTCGTCGAGCTGAGTCGATCTAGCTATGTATGTCCGTCTGTCCATGTTAATTTGTAATAACTCTACAGGTCCCAATTATGGCCCGATCTTCACGAAATTTAGTATGGAGATGGGGTTTAACGTCAGAATAGAACCCTATTTCTTTTGGTCGCATAGTCGCATGATATTTAGGGGTCGAAATGGACCAAATACAGGAAAAAACCTGATTTTGCAGTTGCTCTACAGGTCGCAATAATGGACCAATCGACGCGAAAATTAGCATGAGGCTAGAGCTTAAGGCTGGGCAGAAGCCTTCCAATTTTAATGGTCATCGGTCAATATTTAGTGGGTGAAATAGACTATAACATTTGTGTTAAATAAAAGTAAAATTTTGTATTAAACCGCGAATATTTTTAGTCCCGGCGAAATCACAAAAAGACGAACAGATCAATTCTGACCGTTACGTAGATGCCGATAGTAAATATATCGGATATATATAGCGAAATATATACAATGTGTATAAACAAAGGAAGGGGATGTTAGCTAAAATGCTTATATCTCAAGAATGACTGGACCGATTTTGACAAATTTTGTCAATTCTGAATGCCCTCCTGGCATAAACGAATAAAATCTAGAAAATCGTCTAAAAAGATGTTTATACAGATTTTGTAGTATTTTGTGACATTTTTTTATTTTTTCATATTTTTTTATTGCATGCGATGTTTTCAATTTGACTTATAATATTGAGGTGTATATTTTGTAATATTTTTTCACCTTACAACACAGGTTGGGGTTATATACAGATTGCAATTATTATCCGATCCTCACGAAAATTTTTACAAGGGTAGGGTAAGGCTCAGAAGGGATAGACCTATTGGTTTTAAAGATGTCCGCAATATATTTGGAGGTTGAAATAGACCAACAACTAAAAATGTTCCTGATTTTGCAGCCGTTATAAAGGTCGTAAATTGAAACCCAAGGACACGAAATCTCGCATGAAGTTCGAGATTAGGACAGCGGGTTGAATGGACCACCACTGTTGTGTGAAGAAATACCAACATTTCCATTCTACCGAAACGCTGACAATAACTTACAGGCAATATACAAAATACACAAAAGGCGAACATCTGGCTTTTTATGCTGACATCGTATACAAGCAAATCAGTAGTCTAAATTTGGAGGTGCAGAGGGGCCTTTTGCATATGAAGATGATCGCAAATTAATTAGAGGTTCAAATGAACCAAAAAAAAAAAAAACAAATCCCGACAGCGAAGAAGTCTAGCATTTTGAGTGGCCATTGGATTATATTTACATGTAAAATGGACCACAACAACTAACAGTACGATGTCTCTGCTTAAAATGCTAAGGGTAATATATAAAGGGGGCTTCTAACATATTGTAGTGTTGTAGGGTATCACATGGTCGGCCCCGCACGACTATAGCCTTTGCTTAATTGTTATAAATACATAAATCAAAATTTCAAAATGAAAAGAAGAAATGCTATTTGCTTTAAAACACTCACTCGCTCAGTGTTTACTAAATAAAACCACAAACAAAGATGAACTTGAAGGCTTGTTTTATATTTTTATTTTCAATTCTTTCTTCCGTTGGTTTGTTCTCAACTGTTTGTTTGTTTGTTTTTGTGCAAAAACCAAAAAATTGATTAGTACTATTCAGCAAAATATCCGAATGTTCTTGGGAAAACTAACTGAGCGAACGAATCTAACTCAAAAGTACATAATTGAAAAATCAAGTACATTCTTTAGACCAGAGATAAGAACAACTAATAAATAAATCAAATATTGAAAACTAAAGGATTCATTTGTTTTTCAGTTGTTGAGTTTTAAAATGTTTGGTTTTGTCGTTTCTTTGTGTGTGGCTTTGATTTAGGAGTATTCTTTGAAAATTGTGTATGGTTAGAGTTTTTCTGGCATTGTATTAAATTGAAATGAAATCAAATAGGAAATGGGGAGTTTTTTACAGCTTTTCTGTTTTTATATATTGGAATATGAAATATGATAAAAAATACACTACAAATACAAATCTGTTTGGGGAATTAGAAGTTAAAATTTCGCAATAAAATTTGTAGAGGTGTTAAAAATATTATGAGGAGTTATCTGTTAAGCTATTAAAATTGTGTATTATTTTTCGTTAAGGTCAGAAGATTTTATGTTAGTATTAGATTCTCATCGCACAGTAGCACAAAATTGAGGTCCGAGGGGGCGAAGGAAATCCGTTTAGTATACAAAAAGGTATATTTTCGAAATTCGTCTGATATTAAGCTATGCTGAATTCTGAATTTTTGTACGAAGATTCGTCTATGATAAACAAAAATGGCAACGGAAAAAACATTGTGGAAAATCGGATTAGAAGCCTGTCGGTCTGTGTAAATCACTCTAGCTTCCGAACGAATCGAAGTAGGTTGATAAAATTTTACTCTTATGTGTGTTTGGTCGGCAGGAATTGAAAATCGGCACGTTTAGTTATAGCCCCATATTCGGTATTTTGATGAATTTAACGACATTTTTCACTGGAGTTGTTGTTTAAATTTCATGCTCGTACTTCCTAATAGGTACTACAGCCTGTGACAGAAAATTGTCTATGATGGTCCAGGTTTTTGCTTAGCAGCCTTATATCGGTACCCCCCTATACTGGGTATTTTGATAATTCATTTTTTTTATTTTTATGATTTTTAACAAGGAGGGTATATTAATTTTGTCATTCCGTTTGTAACATCCTTAAATATTTTTCGTAGACCCCATTAATTATATACATTCAAATTCAGCATAAAATTCTACGTCAATTTAACGATGTCTGTCCGTCCAACTCGTTCTTGAAATAAAGATATAGCCCACACTATTTGACATAGAGCGTCAAAATTTAGCAGAAGAATTTGTATTGTGTCTAGGATTGTTGGAATTAAAAATGAGATATTCGGTCCTCGTTTTGGTACAGTTTCCATATAACGGTACCTCCCGATATTCGGTATTTTGATGATTTTTGTCACATTTTTTTGGCGGATTTGTCTAAAAATTGGTATTGGTAGGTCAATATGGGTTTCCACTCCAGTGCCGAAACATTGTATGTATAGGTCCACGTTTTCGTATACCCCCCCCCCCCATGTAACAGTACCTCCCAATATTCAGTATTTTGATGATTTTTGCAAAATTTTTCAAAGAATTTGTCTAAAAATTGGTACTTGTAGTTCATAATGGGCTTACCTCCGGTGGCGGAACATATTATATATAGGTTCACATTTTTGTATAGCCCCCATATAATCATTTGCCACATTTTCCACGGACTTGTCTAAAATTTGATATTTGTTTATCGTAAGGGTTCTACCTTCTGTTGCGGAAAAAAGTAGGTGTAAGTCAACGTTTTCGTATAGCCCCCAAAGAATTGTACTTCCGGATATTCAGTATTTCCTTACCAATGGTGGAGGGTTTTAAAAGTTCGGCTCGGCCGAACTTACTGCTGGTTTACTTGTCTATTTTGAAGTTTACCGAGCAGGATAAAAGGTAAAACCATTGAACAATGGACACATCTGTCCACAACTATTTCAACCAAATTATTGATTCTTTGGACCAAATGTACTCATCTCATTGGGCGCCATTTTCAAATCCAAAACTCCTGAATTTAAGAATCAATACATACAATACTGTTATTGGGTGCCATTTCTACATCTTCAACTACTGACTCTTAGAACACAAAAAAACGGAACGTTAATGTCTTTTAACCGGCGAAATCCTTCAATTGGGCGCCATTCTAAACCATCGATTCTTAGAACCATAAAAATCCTTTTATTGATTGGACCCCATTTTTGCATTTTGAATAATTGATTCTTAGGACCGACAAAATTGTCTATTAGGTCGCCTTTTTCATATATTTTACCATTAGTTTTGAGGACCAACAAGATCCACATAATCATATTTGTCCATGTGTAAACACTAGAAACCAACAGTGACCTCAATATTAAATTTCATAATTTTAGCTTCCTTCACCCAATGCCAAATGCAGCAACATTTAGAACGCATATCCAAAACAATCTACATCGATCCATCCTAGACTCCAACATTGATACAAACCACCAGAATATAAAATTACGGAATTTCAGCTATATTAATTCACTCAATATCAAATTTAGTATCACTTAGAACTTTTCGAACAATTATATTACGGAATTTCGAAACCACCACCAGATCTCTACACCAGATACCAGCAGAGCCTAAATATCAAATTTCTGGATTCCACCTCTATCCCTTCACCTAATTTCGTATCGCTTAGTATTTTTGAACAATTATAGTACACATTTCCAAAACCACCTCCATATCTAAATTCCAGATACCAAACAGAGGCCTCAATATGAAATTTGAGGATTCCAGCTCCATTCCGTCACACAATACTTAATTTAGTACCATTTAGTATTTTTATACCCTCGGCCATATGGCTACAGAGGGTATATATCATTTGATACGGTCAAAACGTGCCTAGTCGAAATAACGGTTTTAGACCCTAGGTCCCTTTGGACCAAATCCGTTTCAGAACAGTTGGAGTCGATCTAGCGATGTCCGTCAGTCTGTCTGTCTGGCTGGCTGGTGCGCACGATAACTCTCGAAGGGAGTATCCGATTTGGTCCTAACTTGGTACATCGTAATATTTTTGTCAAACTTAGATCGAGTTCGGAGATGGGCAATATCGGTCCACTCCTACTGGTACCTCCCCCACAAAAGTTCGAAATTTTCAAAAGAATTTTTTTTTGCACAGAAAGAGAAAAGGTAATCCGATTTTGCTCCAACTTTGCAAATCATAATATTTGCGTCAGTGCTTGGTCAAGTGTGAATATGGACAATATCGGTCCACTCCATCAAGTACCTCCCCCACAAATGGTCAAAATTTTGAATAATTACAACTCTTATAAAATGTGATATAAGAGTCCGATTGTCTTCAAATTTCACACATGCCAATATTTATGTTAACCCAAGGTTTGATGTTAAGATGGAATATATCAGTCCACTCCTTCTGGTACCTCCCACACAATTGATCGAGATTTTCAAAAAAACAAATTTTTTCTGCACAGAAAGAGATGTGGTAATCCGATTTTGTTCCAACTTTGCAAATCCTGATATTTACATCAGTTTTAGGTCTGGTGCAAAAATGGATAATATCGGTCCACTCCATCAAGTACCTCCCCCACAAAAGTTCGAAATTTTGAATATCCATCAAGCTCTTAAAACACTAAATTAACATCCGATTCCATTCAGACTTGGCACGTCTTAATATTTTTACAAACACAAGATCTTTTATAAAGATGGTAGAGATCGGACCATTCGTTCTAGTACCTCCCACACAAAGAACCTAAGTTTTGAATAATCAAAACGAGCTAAGAATCCGAAATAAACATCCGGTTCTCTTCATTTTACACACGTCCCATTATTTATACTAATTCATGATCTGGTGTGAAGATGGGATATATCGGACCACTCCTTCTGGTACCTCCCCCACAAAGGGTCAAAATTTTGAGTATCCATGAAGATCATAAAACGCAAAATTAACATACGATTCTATTCAGACTTGGGTGATGTAAGAGACCGATAGTCTTCAAATTCCACATTTTATTAACCGAAGTTCCGGTGCCAAGATGGAATACATCGGTCCACTCCTTCTGGTACCTCCCCCACAAAGGGTCAACATTTTTAGTATCCATGAAGCTCGTAAAACGCAAAATTAACATCCGATTATATCCAGACTAGGAGCTTCTCAATATTTTCATCAACAGAAGATCTGCCAACAGAAGATCTGCCAATTTTATTAACCCAAGTTCCGGTGCCAAGATGGAATACATCGGTCCACTCCATCTGGTACCTCCCCCACAAAGGGTCAACATTTTTAGTATCCATGAAGCTCGTAAAACGCAAAATTAACATCCGATTATATTCAGACTAGGAGCTTCTCAATATTTTCATCAACACAAGATCTGCCAACTTATAATTGTCATAACTTGCGAAACAAGTCGGTGATTCTTAACAACTTGCTATATCTAAATATTTCTCTTCACCAGTATTCTGATATGAATATGTAATTTGTCGGAATTTATGATTTCGCATAAAATTGGATACGAATGTTCAATTTCCATCAAATTTTGCACATACCGATATATTTTATCTGTATTAGATGAAGTATGAAAATTGAATACTTCGGTCCGCTTTATCTGTTACCTGACGCATATTTCCGAAAATGTGCACATATTTCATGTAAAGTACAAGAAGTAGTCGATATAGTCCAAATCTGTCACGTTCATAACTGAAGGCTGGGGGTATACATCTGTCGGCAAAACCGACTGATACTATTTTACTTGTTCGTATAGATATAGGAGGAAATTCCGCAAATCTCAATAACATCTTTCATCAGTAACCTAAATATCAAATTTCTGAATTTTAAATATATCTCATTACCCAATACCAAACATGGTACCATTCCGTAATTTTCGTACAATTAAAGTATATATTTCCGAAACTACCTCCATACGTCTACCCTACAGAAAAATACAGAAAAAATTTCTTGATCACACAATTGAAGCCAATCGACACGCTTGAGAAGATAGTTAAGGACAGGGAAGGATGGAAAATGGACCACAACATCTAACAGCATGACGAACTGCTTAAATATTGGGCAAATGTCCCTGGTCAGGTCAGTGCTCCGTGACATAATTTCAAAAGCGAAATCTTCAAAAATCGATCTGGATATAAGGGGGCTTCTAACATATGGTAGTGTTGTAGAGTATCACATAGTCGGCCCCGCACGACTATAGCCTTTGCTTACTTGTTTTAAAATATTATTGCTATTTTTTAGCTGAAATATATATACTGACTCATATAGAGTGAAAACTGATCCAAAAGTTTCTAGGCTGGTATATAAGGACACGTAAATTCCCCATATAATAACAATTGCATATTCTGTGTTTATCTACTGATCCTTTTAATACATTCACACACACGAATTTTGTCAATACGTTGTTAGTCTCTCAAATAAAATTGATTGTATATTTTTGGTAATTTGAAATAAAACAGCAACAGTCGCAACAAAAACACCACCGCAAAAAATAAAGAAATTCAATCTCAATTTAATTTCAATGCCCATGTTTGTATGTGTCCAACGCCCCTACTCGATACGAATTTTTACCTTATTTGCGGTTTTCGTTGCAACAAATCCAAATTGGCCAAATAAAAGAATCGTTTATTTCAACGATGTTGTTTGTCGTCGTCGTCGTCCCCGTCATCATCGTCATCATCATCTCGGCCGTTTGTAACTCTCCAGAAAAGAGATGAAATTTATTTAAAGTCTATTTTTCTTTTTGGTAGATAGTTTTTTTGTTTTGCTTTTTTCGGTTTCTTCCTCGGCTTTTTGGCTTATTTTGTTTCGTTTTTGATTAATTTGCATACGACAAGAAATTCGTGATCTAAATTATTTGGTCTTTAACGTTCGCATACAATTGTTTTGTTTGGCAACACAAGCAGGCAGGCAAACGGTCACAATAATAGCAACAACGACAGCATCCAGAACCAGACAATTGTTACTGTTGCCACACTATATTGCTGTTGGGCTGACTGACTTGACTAGCTGCCTGGAAGGCAGCCAGGCTGATTGTCTGTGCTTAGCTGCAATAAATGTATGAAATCGATTTTATGAGGGTGTCCCAACAGAGAAGAATATTTAGAACAAATTTTCAATAACTATATGATTGAAAGAATCATATAGTTTTTACACTAAACATTATTCAAAATCTTTCATTTTGACGTTAACCGAGGAGGATATTGGTAAAACCATTGCACACTGGAACCACATTTAATTTTTCTGTCTAAAACAATTCAAGCGTCTCGATATGTAAACACTCAAAACCAATAGTGACCTCAATATCTAGTTCCAGAATTTCAGCTCTATCCCTTCCCCAATACCAAATTATTAAACATTTGGTATACATATCCAAAACAATCTTCATCTCTCCATTCTAGACATCAACAGTGATCCAAAATTAGTACAATTTGGTACTTTTCACACAATTATCGTTTGCAAACCCACCTTCATATCTCAATTCCAGATACCAACAGTGGCTTCAATATAAAATATCGTGATTTCAGCTCTATATAATCACTCAGTACCAAATTTAGTAACATTTAGTACTTTTCGTACAAACCTTAGTATCAATATCAAATTTCGAGACTTTAGATCTACACAATTACTCAATACAAAATTTTGAACTATTTAGTACTTTTCGTTCGTACACATTTCTGAAACAACCTTCATATCTGAATTCCAGATACCAACAGAGCCCGCAATATCAAATTTGAGGATTCCGGCCTTATTCCAATACCACATTTAGTACTTTTCGTACAAATATAGGGCGAACAACGGCCGTATCTGAATTTCAGATATCAAGAGAGGATTGAAGCCATATTCCTTCACTCAATTCAAATATAGTACCATTTAGTACTTTCGCACAATTATGGTATACATTTCCGAAATCACCTCCATATTTCCAGTCTATACATGAACAATGACCTTTATTTCAAATTTCAGATTGCAAACACCATTTGTTCACCCAATACCAAATTGTACCAAATATAGTAGCATTTAGGACTTTTCGCGCACTTGTGCTGCACTTTTTGAAAACCACATCTATTTTTGAACCACAGACACCAACAGTGATATCTGTATGAAATTTAAGAACTTCACCGCTATTCTTTAACCCCTTACCAAATATAGTACTATTTAGTACTTTTCGTATCATTATAGTACACATTTCCAAAACCACCTTCATATCTCAATTATAGATACCAACAAAAACCTCAACATCAAATGTCAGGATTTAAGCTATATTCCTTTACCCAATTACAAACTTAGTACCATAGAGTACTTTTCGTACAATATGGTACACATTTCCCAAATCACCTTCATATCTCAAACACAGATACTAACAGATACCTCTGTAGAGACCTAAATATTAAATTTTAGGATTCCAGCCATATCTTTGCATTCAATTCCAAATTTTGTACCATTTAGTACAAATATAGAACGATGCAGATGCCGTCAGTAATCTAAATGTCAAATTTCATAATCTCTATCCTTTAACCCAATTTAGTACTATTAAGTACTTTTCGCACAATTACAGTTCACATTTCGGAAACCACCAACATATGTCCGGGGTACACAATGAACAGTGACCCCAATACCAAGTTTCAGATTTCAAGCACTATCTATTCAGACAAGACAAATTGTACAAAATATAGTACTATTAAGTACTTTTCGTGCATTTGCAGTACACATTTCCATGACCACCTTCATATACAAAACTACCTCATTGATTCTCATATCAAGTTTGAAGTGTTTAGCCGTTTACATAATTCCTAATGGTAACAAATTTCGTACATTTAGTACTGTTGGTACACGTATTATTGGAACTTCGAAAAAAAAACAACCTATTCAGCACAACATCAAATACTCTCGCTCCAAATTTCAAATTTCCAGCTTTATTCCTTCCCCAAATACCAAAGATAATACTATTTAATACTATTCGTACTTTTTAGTACGAATTTCCAAATTCCCATCATTAGGATTGGCATTGGATCCCTAAACCTCAAAAAGGTGATCCCAATGCCAAAATTTAGATTTCCAGCTCAATCCCGCTCCCAAATACCTGATTTAACACCATTAAGTAATTTTTAGTATGTATTTCCAAAACCAACTCCAAACCTCGACTCTACACACTAACTTCACGGATCTTTATGCCAAGTTTCAGATTTTAAGCAGTCTTCGTTCACACAATACCAAATTAAGTACATTTCGTACACCTTCCCCAGGTAATAATTTCCAAATGCCCCGCTATGTATTAGCCAAACCGCACAAAAAAGTGACCCTAATGCCAATTTGAGACTTCTAATTCAATCACTTACTCAAATACCAAATTTGTTACCATGTAGTACTTTTAAGAACGTATTTCCAAAACTTACTCCAAATCTCAAGCATACACACTAACACAGATCTTTATGCCAAATTTAGCATTATTTAAAATTATCTCAATATCCCAATCCAATACTCCGACAGTAATCTTAATTCAAAATTTCAGAATACCAGCTCTGTTGGTTTACCCAAATGCAAATTGTACCAAATTTAGTACCATTTGCACACTTTGGTACAAATTGTCATAACTTTCTGCATCATACAGTCCAATAGAAGTCTTATATTTAAATTTCAGGATTCAAACTCTACTGGTTCACCCAAAACATAAATTGTAATAAAGTTTAGTACCATTTAGTACACAAAAGTATGAATTTCTAAAATTATCTACATTCCTCAGTTCTAGGATGCAATAGTATTTTTTGTTATTTTAAAAATTTCGGACTTTCAGCACTATCGATTGTTGTTTTCCTACGACCCGCCAGTAATGTTAATTTTTATTTTCAAGATTCCAAATTCAAATCTTAATAAATTTAGTACTTTTCGTATACATGAGTACACACTCCCAAAATTACCTCCTTACATCGAATTAACTTCAAAACCTTGAATCCCATTCCAAATGTCAAGTTTTTAGCTGTTACCGTTCACAAGATACGAAATATAATTAAAGGTAGTACATTTTAGTACACTTATAGTGCGTATTTTCGAAAACCTTTTGGTAAATCTATCACACATTTTATCAGTGGTCCTCATTCCGAATGTAAGAGTTCTAGCTCTTATTCTAGCTTTCTCATATATAGGGTTTTAGTACTTTTCGTACTGTTCTAGTATGAATATCGTAAAACCCAGCCTTATGTGATCCCTTTGGACCAAGAGTAATCCTCACCCAAAATTTCAAGATTCTATCTTTAGCCGATTTGTCTGGGCGTTGATGAATCGTTAAGTCAGTCAGTCAATTACTTAGCTCATTAATTTATGTAGATATATCGTATCGTACTATCAATTCAAAATAAAAGTTTCATGTTTTTTCCGAATTTTATGTGTTTTCTGATAAACGTTGCTATGGTTTTAAAAAAACCACTCTTTAGTTTTAATTCTACCTTTATTACCTATTGGATTTTTCTTGGGTTTCTTGTGTTTCACAGTGTTATCAATCAAAAATTTGTATTACCCTTTTGGTAATTTCTCCAAAAGATCATTACACCCCAATAAACTCACACATCTTCACGTTGTGTAGTTAACAGATTTTTAAGTACGTTTAGCAAATGCATTTAAACAAAAAGTCTCTTTATTCAGTTGTGAGTTTGTGGACTAAATTCTGATTTTTCTTTTTTTTTGTCAGTCAGGAAACTGAAAACCTTTTCTGTACCTTTCCTCACCACCAGCACCAAAAAAAAAACAACGAAAATGATTCTATTTTAAATCCAACTGCAAAAGAGAAAAAAAAACAGTCACAGTTATGACGACGATAAAACACCAATAAAACGTCGAAAGAATCATCAGCCAAAAGCGAGATCATTTACAGACAAATGTTTGTCATGTATTTCTTCTGTACTTGCGAGAAAATTAAATATACGGAACTAAATAGGTATCGTTTGCTAACTAAAGATTCGGAGGAAAGAAGACATCATTGTAAAATCCCCACTATTCTTGGTTTCAGCAAACAATCACATCAACACACACAAACTCTCACACATCGTTGTTGACGATACGCCGTCATCAAGCCCAGAGTATCATCATCTTCATCATTACAACCACCGCCACCATTACCACTATTGCCAAAGACAATGACTCTCCAACCAATGAAGGGAATATTGACTTCCATAGGGTTTTTGTACCCTACTGGGGGTGTTATGTGGATTTCTTGTCGGTAAAGTTAATATCTGCTGCGTACAGGCTCCCCCCACGGACCCACATGACCTTGCGGAAATGAAGACTATTTTTCTCCATTTTTAAGATGGTTAAGTCGAATATCTTTTGATTCCAACACCAGTTCTTAGCATAAAATCTCATTACCAAGTAAAGGGTTAAAATAGGAGTAAGCTATTAGATTTGTAATGAGTCCGATTTTGCAGGGAAGAACTGCAGGGTGTTGTACCCTTTATTTACTAATTTTACTCTTACAAGGGTCCTCTTTCAATAGTCCCCCATAGAGTTCAATGCAGGCGCTCCAATACCAACTATTCCTTTTTCTTTCTTCTTTTCATTTTCCAATCAATGTTTGTCCGACTGTCTGCCAGACACGTTACCCTGTCTAGCCTTCTTTTCTGAAACAATGAGAGAAGATTAATTCATTTTGCAGGGATTGGCCTTAATAACAGAACAATGACTATGGCTTAGCCAACTCAAGCGAATGGCTTAAACTAACTAACATACGAGGCAGACCCAAGCACAACCAACCAAACGAATTGAATGCCAAATTGTTACATTTGTTTAATTGTTCGAAAACGATTTTAAAAGGTTTCAATTAAAGGAAACATCCAGCTAGCCAGACAGACAGCCAGGAAATAAATTACCAAAAATTGAAATAGGAAACAGAAGGCAAGCAAAAACAAGAGAAACTTTGGTCTATCAATTTTTTGCTGTCTTTGAAAATAAGTTTTGTTAGGAAAACCCGATTTTCTCTCCCCCAATTCAAGGCTAAGTAATTAGGAGCTGTGAAGCAAATGAGTTGGCAGAAAATTAAATAGTCGATCAAATATTCAGTTCATGATTTTTCTTCCAAAAAACACAGGAAAGGTTGTTGCAATTTAATTAGTTGGTAATATGACCAGAAGTGTTTTTAATAGGGTTGTTTGGATGGTTTAGGGACCTCAGGCATATCGAGCATTCCTTGGTCTACAAAATGACGGCAAATCCACAGGCATCTGGACAAATGTATGTAGCTGTAAAGTTTTTCCTCTTTAAATATCTGCAATCAAAATGATGCTAAAACCCCCGAAATGTCAATATTTAAGGAGTTATGAGCATTTTAAAATAGGCTATTTTTCCCCTTTAAGAAACTGCAATCAAAATGATGCTAAAAACCCAGAAATGTCAATATTTAAGGAGTTATGAGCATTTTAAAATAGGCTATTTTTCCTCTTTAAATATCTGCAATCAAAATGATACTAAAAACCCCGAAATGTCAATATTTAAGGAGTTATGAGCATTTTAAAATAGGCTATTTTTCCTCTTTAAATATCTGCAATCAAAATGATGCTAAAACCCCGAAATGTCAATATTTAAGGAGTTATGAGCATTTTAAAATAGGCTATTTTTCCTCTTTAAGAAACTGCAATCAAAATGATGCTAAAAACCCAGAAATGTCAATATTTAAGGAGTTATGAACATTTTAAAATAGGCTATTTTTCCTCTTTAAATATCTGCAATCAAAATGATGCTAAAACCCCGAAATGTCAATATTTAAGGAGTTATGGGCATTTTAAAATAGGCTATTTTTCCTCTTTAAGAAACTGCAATCAAAATGATACTAAAAACCCCGAAATGTCAATATTTAAGGAGTTATGAGCATTTTAAAATAGGCTATTTTTCCTCTTTAAATATCTGCAATCAAAATGATGCTAAAACCCCGAAATGTCAATATTTAAGGAGTTATGGGTATTTTAAAATATGCTATTTTTCCTCTTTAAATATCTGCAATCAAAATGATGCTTAAAACCCCGAAATGTCAATATTTAAGGAGTTATGAGCATTTTAAAATAGGCTATTTTTCCTCTTTAAGAAACTGCAATCAAAATGATGCTAAAAACCCAGAAATGTCAATATTTAAGGAGTTATGAGCGTTTTAAAATAGGCTATTTTTCCTCTTTAAGAAACTGCAATCAAAATGATGCTAAAAACCCAGAAATGTCAATATTTAAGGAGTTATGAACATTTTAAAATAGGCTATTTTTCCTCTTTAAGAAACTGCAATCAAAATGATACTAAAAACCCCGAAATGTCAATATTTAAGGAGTTATGAGCATTTTAAAATAGGCTATTTTTCCTCTTTAAATATCTGCAATCAAATTTATGCTAAAAACCCCGAAATGTCAAAATTTAAGGAGTTATGAACATTTTAAAATAGGCTATTTTTCCTCTTTAAATATCTGCAATCAAAATGATGCTTAAAACCCCGAAATGTCAATATTTAAGGAGTTATGAGCATTTTAAAATAGGCTATTTTTCCTCTTTAAATATCTGCAATCAAAATGATGCTAAAATCCCCGAAATGTCAATATTTAAGGAGTTATGAGCATTTTAAAATAGGCTATTTTTCCTCTTTAAATATCTGCAATCAAAATGATGCTAAATACCCCGAAATGTCAATATTTAAGGAGTTATGGGCATTTTAAAATAGGCTATTTTTCCTCTTTAAAAATCTGCAATCAATAGGCTATTTTTCCTCTTTAAATATCTGCAATCAAAATGATGCTAAAAACACCGAAATGTCAATATTTAAGGACTTACGAGCATTTTAAAATAGGCTATTTTTCCTCTTTAAATCAAAATGATGCTAAAAACCCCGAAATGTCAATATTTAAGAAGTTATGAGCATTTTAAAATAGGTTATTTTTCCTCTTTAAATATCTGCAATCAAGATGATGCTAAAACCCCGAAATGTCAATATTTAAGGAGTTATGAGCATTTTAAAATAGGCTATTTATTCTCTTTAAATATTTGCAATCAAAATGATGCTAAAAACCCCGAAATGTCAATATTTAAGGAGTTATGAGCATTTTAAAATAGGCTATTTTTCCTCTTTAAATATCTGCAATCAAAATGATGCTAAAAACCCCGAAATGTCAATATTTAAGGAGTTATGAGCATTTTAAAATAGGCTATTTTTCCTCTTTAAATATCTGCAATCAAAATGATGCTAAAAACCCCGAAATGTCACTATTTAAGATGTTATGAGCATTTTAAAATAGGCTATTTTTCCTCTTTAAATCAAAATGATGCTAAAAACCCCGAAATGTCAATATTTAAGGAGTTATGAGCATTTTAAAACAGGCTATTTTTCCTCTTTAAATATCTGCAATCAAAATGATGCTAAAAACCCCGAAATGTCAATATTTAAGCAGTTAAAATAGGCTATTTTTCCTCTTTAAATCAAAATAATGCTAAAAACCCCGAAATGTCAATATTTAAGAAGTTATGAGCATTTTAAAATATGCTATTTTTCCTCTTTAAATATCTGCAATCAAAATGATGCTAAAAAGCCCGAAATGTCAATATTTAAGGAGTTATGAGCATTTTAAAATAGGTTATTTTTCCTCTTTAAATATCTGCAATCAAAATGATGCTAAAAACCCCGAAATGTCAATATTTAAGGAGTTATGAGCATTTTAAAATAGGCCATTTTTCCTCTTTAAATATCTGCAATCAAAATAATGCTAAAAACCCCGAAATGTCAATATATAAGGACTTACGAGCATTTTAAAATAGGCTATTTTTCCTCTTTAAATATCTGCAATCAAAATGATGCTAAAAACCCCGAAATGTCAATATTTAAGGAGTTATGAGCATTTTAAAATAGGCTATTTTTCCTCTTTAAATATCTGCAATCAAAATGATGCTAAAAACCCCGAAATGTCAATATTTAAGATGTTATGAGCATTTTAAAACAGGCTATTTTTCCTCTTTAAATCAAAATGATGCTAAAAACCCCGAAATGTCAATATTTAAGGAGTTATGAGCATTTTAAAGTAGGCTATTTTTCCTCTTTAAATATCTGCAATCAAAATGATGCTAAAAACAGACGAAATGTCAATATTTAAGGAGTTATGAGCATTTTAAAATAGGCTATTTTTCTTCTTTAAATATCTGCAATCAAAATGATGCTAAAAACCCCGAAATGTCAATATTTAAGCAGTTAAAATAGGCTATTTTTCCTCTTTAAATCAAAATAATGCTAAAAACCCCGAAATGTCAATATTTAAGAAGTTATGAGCATTTTAAAATATGCTATTTTTCCTCTTTAAATATCTGCAATCAAAATGATGCTAAAAACCCCGAAATGTCAATATTTAAGGAGTTATGAGCATTTTAAAATAGGTTATTTTTCCTCTTTAAATATCTGCAATCAAAATGATGCTAAAAACCCCGAAATGTCAATATTTAAGGAGTTATGAGCATTTTAAAATAGGCCATTTTTCCTCTTTAAATATCTGCAATCAAAATAATGCTAAAAACCCCGAAATGTCAATATTTAAGGAGTTATGAGCATTTTAAACAAGTAAGCAAAGGCTACAGTCGAGCGGGCCGACCGTTGAATACCCTACAACACTATAATAAACGATACAGTTTATATAGGCAAGATACTCGAAAGAATTCCACAAGATATTGTGACAAATAATAAAAGAAAACCAGGTTTCGTCAGGTTTCGTTCTCTAATTTTCGAATAATAGCAACTTAAACGAATTTGCTCATTTCCAATTTATTGGTAGATGTAGCACTTAAATGGTCTTCCTAGATCTGGAACCAATATTTCCAAAAGACCTATAATATCTCAGAAGTGGCAAAAGATTAACATTTATTATTGGTTTTTGACTGAAACGCATCTATATGAGATACAGACATTTGCCTATATTCTTCAACGAAATCAGCGTTAACGAAATAGTCAGAAGTGCGTCTTTCTTGTATTTGTGAATTCTCCAAAAAGTCACTGGAATGGACATTTTCGTATTTTGTCTACAAAAGTTGCCAAACTCCTTTACACATTGAATATTTTTGGATGGCCATCCAAAACTGCTTGGCTTTTGCAATGTCCGGTAACCCCCATTCAATTGTACGTGAGGATCGGGCGATAAATACGACCTGCTGACAAGTTTGCAGTTTTTTGGTCCATTTCAACCCCTAAATATATGGCGATCATCTCCAAAAAGAGTAGGGTTCTATTCTGACCCTCATCTTTTCCCCATGCAAAATTTCGTAAGGATCGGGCCATAAATGCGATCTGTATATGATATCCTGATATCCTAACTACTTAGTTTTGTTAGCTGTAGAAATATTACCAAATGTTTAATTCAAAATGAAAATATGCCAAAAATATGACAAAATTGAAAAAATATGAGAAAATTTTACAAAATCAATATTTTCATCTTTAGAGAGATATTTTTATGCGATTTTTTAGACGCATTTTCTTTCCTGCCAAGAGGCCATTCTGAATTAATGAGAACTGTCGAAATCAGTTCAGCCGTTCTCGACATATATGAGATCTTTCAAGCATATCTTCTTTGATAGACATATGTATCGCATATATTTGCTATATATTCGATTTTTTGGATCTTAACATCAATGTAAAGATCAGAAGTAACCTTGTCATGGCTTTGTGATTTCGCCGGGATTTAAAAAATTCGCGGTTTAATGAAAAATTTTGAATTTTTTCAACAAAAAAGATATGGCCTATTTTACCCGCTAAATATTATCCGATGACCACCCAAATTATTAAGCTTCTTCCCCGCCCAAAACTCTAGCTACATGCGAAATTCCCCGTCGATTGGTCTATAATTGCGACCTGTAGAGCAACTACAAAATCATGATTTTTTTCAGTATTTGGTCCATTTCAACCCCTAAACATTTGACGATCATCTCCAAAAGAAATAGGGTTCTATTCTGACCCTAGCCCCACCTACATTCTAAATTTCGTGAAGATCGGGCCATAATTGCGACCTGTAGAGTGATTACAAATTAACATGGACAGACGGACAGACGGACAGACGGACAGACGGACGGACGGACATACATAGCTAGATCGACTCAGCTCGGCGAGATAGGAAGATCCATATATACTTTCCTATGTGGGAAATCAATATTTCGTGGTGTTACATAATTTTTGGCCCAATCAAACTTATAATACCCCCAACACATAGTGTTGTAGGGTATAAAAAGGCTATTTTTCCTCTTTAAATACCTGCAATCAAAATGATGCTAAAAACCCCGAAATGTCAATATTTAAGGAGTTATGAGCATTTTAAAATAGGCTATTTTTCCTCTTTAAATACCTGCAATCAAAATGATGCTAAAAACCCCGAAATGTCAATATTTAAGGAGTTATGAGCATTTTAAAATAGGCTATTTTTCCTCTTTAAATATCTGCAATCAAAATGATGCTAAAAACCCCGAAATGTCAATATTTAAGGAGTTATGAGCATTTTAAAATAGGCTATTTTTCCTCTTTAAATATCTGCAATCAAAATGATGCTAAAAACCCCGAAATGTCAATATTTAAGGAGTTATGAGCATTTTAAAATATGCTATTTTTCCTCTTTAAATATCTGCAATCAAAATGATGCTAAAAACCCCGAAATGTCAATATTTAAGGAGTTATGAGCATTTTAAAATAGGCTATTTTTCCTCTTTAAATATCTGCAACCAAAATAATGCTAAAAACCCTGAAATGTCAATATTTAAGTAGTTATGAGCATTTTAAAATATGCTATTTTTCCTCTTTAAATACCTGCAATCAAAATGATGCTAAGAACCCCGAAATGTCAATATTTAAGGAGTTATGAGCATTTTAAAATAGGCTAATTTTCCTCTTTAAATATCTGCAATCAAAATGATGCTAAAAACCCCGAAATGTCAATATTTAAGGAGTTATGAGCATTTTAAAATAGGCTATTTTTCCTCTTTAAATATCTGCAATCAAAATAATGCTAAAAACCCTGAAATGTCAATATTTAAGTAGTTATGAGCATTTTAAAATATTCTATATTTCCCTTTAAATATCTGCAATCAAAATAAAATAGGCTATTTTTCCTCTTTAAATATCTGCAATCAAAATTACGCTAAGAACCCCGAAATGTCAATATTTAAGGAGTTATGAGCATTTTAAAATAGGCTATTTTTCCTCTTTAAATATCTGCAATCAAAATGATGCTAAAAACCCCGAAATGCCAATATTTAAGGAGTAATGAACATTTTAAAATATGCTATTTTTCCTCTTTAAATATCTGCAATCAAAATTATGCTAAGAACCCCGAAATGTCAATATTTAAGGAGTTATGAGCATTTTAAAATATGCTATTTTTCCTCTTTAAATATCTGCAATCAAAATTACGCTAAGAACCCCGAAATGTCAATATTTAAGGAGTTATGAGCATTTTAAAATAGGCTAATTTTCCTCTTTAAATATCTGCAATCAAAATGATGCTAAAAACCCCGAAATGTCAATATTTAAGGAGTTATGAGCATTTTAAATAATAGGCTATTATTACTATTTAATAGGCTATTTTTCTTCTTTAAATATCTGCAATCAAAATAATGCTAAAAACCCCGAAATGTCAATATTTAAGAAGTTATGAGCATTTTAAAATATGCTATTTTTCCTCTTTAAATATCTGCAATCAAAATGATGCTAAAAACCCCGAAATGTCAATATTTAAGGAATTATGAGCATTTTAAAATAGGCTATTTTTCCTCTTTAAATATCTGCAATCAAAATGATGCTAAAAACCCCGAAATGCCAATATTTAAGGAGTAATGAACATTTTAAAATATGCTATTTTTCCTCTTTAAATATCTGCAATCAAAATTATGCTAAGAACCCCGAAATGTCAATATTTAAGGAGTTATGAGCATTTTAAAATATGCTATTTTTCCTCTTTAAATATCTGCAATCAAAATTACGCTAAGAACCCCGAAATGTCAATATTTATGGAGTTATGAGCATTTTAAAATAGGCTAATTTTCCTCTTTAAATATCTGCAATCAAAATAATGCTAAAAACCCCGAAATGTCAATATTTAAGAAGTTATGAGCATTTTAAAATATGCTATTTTTCCTCTTTAAGTATCTGCAATCAAAATGATGCTAAAAACCCCGAAATGTCAATATTTAAGGAGTTATGAGCATTTTAAATAATAGGCTATTATTACTATTTAATAGGCTATTTTTCTTCTTTAAATATCTGCAATCAAAATAATGCTAAAAACCCCGAAATGTCAATATTTAAGAAGTTATGAGCATTTTAAAATATGCTATTTTTCCTCTTTAAATATCTGCAATCAAAATGATGCTAAAAACCCCGAAATGTCAATATTTAAGGAATTATGAGCATTCTAAAATAGGCTATTTTTCCTCTTTAAATATCTGCAATCAAAATTATGCTAAAAACCCCGAAATGTCAATATTTAAGGAGTTATGAGCATTTTAAAAAATGCTGTTTTTCCTCTTTAAATACCTGCAATCAAAATGATGGTAAAAACCCCGAAATGTCAATATTTAAGGAGTAATGAGCATTTTAAAATATACTATTTTTCCTCTTTAAAAATCTGCAATCAAAATGATGCTAAAAACCCCGAAATGTCAATATTTAAGGAGTTATGAGCACTTTAAAATAGGCTATTTTTCCTCTTTAAATATCTGCAATCAAAATTATGCTAAAAACCCCGAAATGTCAATATTTAAGGAGTTAAGAGCATTTTAAAATAGGCTATTTTTCCTCTTTAAATATCTGCAATCAAAATAATGCTAAAAACCCTGAAATGTCAATATTTAAGTAGTTATGAGCATTTTAAAATATGCTATTTTTCCTCTTTAAATATCTGCAATCAAAATGATGCTAAAAACCCCGAAATGTCAATATTTAAGGAGTTATGAGCATTTTAAAATAGGCTATTTTTTCTCTTTAAATATCTGCAATCAAAATAATGCTAAAAACCCCGAAATGTCAATATTTAAGGAGTTATGAGCATTTTAAAATAGGCTATTTTTCCTCTTTAAATATCTGCAATCAAAATAATGCTAAAAACCCCGAAATGTCAATATTTAAGGAGTTATGAGCATTTTAAAATATGCTATTTTTCCTCTTTAAATATCTGCAATCAAAATGATGCTAAAAACTCCGAAATATCAATATTTAAGGAGTTATGAGCATTTTAAAATGGGCTATTTTTCCTCTTTGAATATCTGCAATCAAAATGATGCTAAAAACCCCGAAATGTCAATATTTAAGGAGTTATGAGCATTTTAAAAAAGGCTATTTTTCCTCTTTAAATACCTGCAATCAAAATGATGCTAAAAACCCCGAAATGTCAATATTTAAGGAGTAATGAGCATTTTAAAATATGCTATTTTTCCTCTTTAAATATCTGCAATCAAAATGATGCTAAAAACCCCGAAATGTCAATATTTAAGGAGTTATGAGCATTTTAAAAAAGGCTATTTTCCTCTTTAAATATCTGCAATCAAAATGATGCTAAAAACCCCGAAATGTCAATATTTAAGGAGTAATGAGCATTTTAAAATATGCTATTTTTCCTCTTTAAATATCTGCAATCAAAATTATGCTAAGAACCCCGAAATGTCAATATTTAAGGAGTTATGAGCATTTTAAAATAGGCTATTTTTTCTCTTTAAATACCTGCAATCAAAATGATGCTAAAAACCCCGAAATGTCAATATTTAAGGAGTTATGAGCATCTTAAAATAGGCCATTTTTCCTCTTTAAATATCTGCAATCAAAATAATGCTAAAAACCCCGAAATGTCAATATTTAAGGAGTTATGAGCATTTTAAAATAGGCTATTTTTCCTCTTTAAATATCTGCAATCAAAATAATGCTAAAAACCCCGAAATGTCAATATTTAAGGAGTTATGAGCATTTTAAAATATGCTATTTTTCCTCTTTAAATATCTGCAATCAAAATGATGCTAAAAACCCCGAAATGTCAATATTTAAGGAGTTATGAGCATTTTAAAATAGGCTATTTTTCCTCTTTAAATATCTGCAATCAAAATGATGCTAAAAACCCCGAAATGTCAATATTTAAGGAGTTATGAGCATTTTAAAATAGGCTATTTTCCTCTTTAAATATCTGCAATCAAAATAATGCTAAAAACCCCGAAATGTCAATATTTAAGAAGTTATGAGCATTTTAAAATATGCTATTTTTCCTCTTTAAATATCTGCAATCAAAATGATGCTAAAAACCCCGAAATGTCAATATTTAAGGAGTTATGAGCATTTTAAAATAGGTTATTTTTCCTCTTTAAATATCTGCAATCAAAATGATGCTAAAAACCCCGAAATGTCAATATATAAGGAGTTATGAGCATTTTAAAATAGGCCATTTTTCCTCTTTAAGTATCTGCAATCAAAATAATGCTAAAAACCCCGAAATGTCAATATTTAAGGAGTTATGAGCATTTTAAAAAAGGCTATTTTTCCTCTTTAAACACCTGCAATCAAAATGATGCTAAAAACCCCGAAATGTCAATATTTAAGGAGTAATGAGCATTTTAAAATATGCTATTTTTCCTCTTTAAATATCTGCAATCAAAATGATGCGAAGAACCCCGAAATGTCAATATTTAAGGAGTTATGAGCATTTTAAAATATGCTATTTTTCATCTTTAAATATCTGCAATCAAAATAATGCTAAAAACCCCGAAAGGTCAATATTTAAGGAGTTATGAAAATTTAAAGTAGGCTATTTTTTCTCTTTAAATATCTGCAATCAAAATGATGCTAAGAACACCGAAATGTCAATATTTAAGGAGTTATGAGCATTTTAAAATAGGTTATTTTTCCTCTTTAAATATCTGCAATCAAAATGATGCTAAAAACCCCGAAATGTCAATATATAAGGAGTTATGAGCATTTTAAAATAGGCTATTTTTCCTCTTTAAATATCTGCAATCAAAATAATGCTAAAAACCCCGAAATGTCAATATTTAATGAGTTATGAACATTTTAAAGTAGGCTATTTTTTCTCTTTAAATATCTGCAATTGAAATGATGCTAAGAACACCGAAATGTCAATATTTAAGGAGTTATGAGCATTTTAAAATAGGCTATTTTTCCTCTTTAAATATCTGCAATCAAAATAATGCTAGAAACCCCGAAATGTCAATATTTAATGAGTTATGAACATTTTAAAGTAGGCTATTTTTTCTCTTTAAATATCTGCAATCAAAATGATGTTAAGAACACCGAAATGTCAATATTTAAGGAGTTATGAGCATTTTAAAATAGGCTATTTTTCCTCTTTAAATATCTGCAATCAAAATGATGCTAAAAACCCCGAAATGTCAATATTTAAGGAGTTATGAGCATTTTAAAATAGGCTATTTTTCCTCTTTAAATATCTGCAATCAAAATAAAATAGGCTATTTTTCCTCTTTAAATATCTGCAATCAAAATGATGCTAAAAACCCCGAAATGTCAATATTTAAGGAGTTATGAGCATTTTAAAAAAGGCTATTTTTCCTCTTTAAATATCTGCAATCAAAATGATGCTAAAAACCCCGAAATGTCAATATTTAAGGAGTAATGAGCATTTTAAAATATGCTATTTTCCTCTTTAAATATCTGCAATCAAAATTATGCTAAGAACCCCGAAATGTCAATATTTAAGGAGTTATGAGCATTTTAAAATAGGCTATTTTTTCTCTTTAAATACCTGCAATCAAAATGATGCTAAAAGCCCCGAAATGTCAATATTTAAGGAGTTATGAGCATCTTAAAATAGGCCATTTTTCCTCTTTAAATATCTGCAATCAAAATAATGCTAAAAACCCCGAAATGTCAATATTTAAGGAGTTATGAGCATTTTAAAATAGGCTATTTTTCCTCTTTAAATATCTGCAATCAAAATAATGCTAAAAACCCCGAAATGTCAATATTTAAGGAGTTATGAGCATTTTAAAATATGCTATTTTTCCTCTTTAAATATCTGCAATCAAAATGATGCTAAAAACCCCGAAATGTCAATATTTAAGGAGTTATGAGCATTTTAAAATAGGCTATTTTTCCTCTTTAAATATCTGCAATCAAAATGATGCTAAAATCCCCGAAATGTCAATATTTAAGGAGTTATGAGCATTTTAAAATAGGCTATTTTCCTCTTTAAATATCTGCAATCAAAATAATGCTAAAAACCCCGAAATGTCAATATTTAAGAAGTTATGAGCATTTTAAAATATGCTATTTTTCCTCTTTAAATATCTGCAATCAAAATGATGCTAAAAACCCCGAAATGTCAATATTTAAGGAGTTATGAGCATTTTAAAATAGGTTATTTTTCCTCTTTAAATATCTGCAATCAAAATGATGCTAAAAACCCCGAAATGTCAATATATAAGGAGTTATGAGCATTTTAAAATAGGCCATTTTTCCTCTTTAAATATCTGCAATCAAAATAATGCTAAAAACCCCGAAATGTCAATATTTAAGGAGTTATGAGCATTTAAAAAAAGGCTATTTTTCCTCTTTAAACACCTGCAATCAAAATGATGCTAAAAACCCCGAAATGTCAATATTTAAGGAGTAATGAGCATTTTAAAATATGCTATTTTTCCTCTTTAAATATCTGCAATCAAAATGATGCGAAGAACCCCGAAATGTCAATATTTAAGGAGTTATGAGCATTTTAAAATAGGCTATTTTTCCTCTTTAAATATCTGCAATCAAAATGATGCTAAAAACCCCGAAATGTCAATATTTAAGGAGTTATGAGCATTTTAAAATAGGCCCCGAAATGTCAATATTTAAGGAGTTATGAGCATTTTAAAATAGGCTATTTTTCCTCTTTAAATATCTGCAATCAAAATGATGCTAAAAACCCCGAAATGTCAATATTTAAGGAGTTATGAGCATTTTGAAATAGGCTATTTTTCCTCTTTAAATACCTGCAATCAAAATGATGCTAAAAACCCCGAAATGTCAATATTTAAGGAGTTATGAACATTTTAAAGTAGGCTATTTTTCCTCTTTAAATATCTGCACTCAAAATGATGCTAAGAACCCCGAAATGTCAATATTTAAGGAGTTATGAAAATTTAAAGTAGGCTATTTTTTCTCTTTAAATATCTGCAATCAAAATGATGCTAAGAACACCGAAATGTCAATATTTAAGGAGTTATGAGCATTTTAAAATAGGCTATTTTTCCTCTTTAAATATCTGCAATCAAAATGATGCTAAAAACCCCGAAATGTCAATATTTAAGGAGTTATGAGCATTTTAAAATAGGCCCCGAAATGTCAATATTTAAGGAGTTATGAGCATTTTAAAATAGGCTATTTTTCCTCTTTAAATATCTGCAATCAAAATGATGCTAAAAACCCCGAAATGTCAATATTTAAGGAGTTATGAGCATTTTGAAATAGGCTATTTTTCGTCTTTAAATACCTGCAATCAAAATGATGCTAAAAACCCCGAAATGTCAATATTTAAGGAGTTATGAACATTTTAAAATAGGCTATTTTTCCTCTTTAAATATCTGCACTCAAAATGATGCTAAGAACCCCGAAATGTCAATATTTAAGGAGTTATGAGCATTTTAAAATAGGCTAATTTTCCTCTTTAAATATCTGCAATCAAAATAATGCTAAAAACCCCGAAATGTCAATATTTAAGAAGTTATGAGCATTTTAAAACATGCTATTTTTCCTCTTTAAATATCTGCAATCAAAATGATGCTAAAAACCCCGAAATGTCAATATTTAAGGAGTTATGAGCATTTTAAAATAGGTTATTTTTCCTCTTTAAATATCTGCAATCAAAATGATGCTAAAAACCGCGAAATGTCAATATATAAGGAGTTATGAGCATTTTAAAATAGGCCATTTTTCCTCTTTAAATATCTGCAATCAAAATAATGCTAAAAACCCCGAAATGTCAATATTTAAGGAGTTATGAGCATTTTAAAAAGGCTATTTTTCCTCTTTAAATACCTGCAATCAAAATAATGCTAAAAACCCCGAAATGTCAATATATAAGGAGTTATGAGCATTTTAAAATAGGCCATTTTTCCTCTTTAAATATCTGCAATCAAAATAATGCTAAAAACCCCGAAATGTCAATATTTAAGGAGTTATGAGCATTTTAAATAATAGGCTATTATTACTATTTAATAGGCTATTTTTCCTCTTTAAATATCTGCAATCAAAATAATACTAAAAACCCCGAAATGTCAATATTTAAGAAGTTATGAGCATTTTAAAATATGCTATTTTTCCTCTTTAAATATCTGCAATCAAAATGATGCTAAAAACCCCGAAATGTCAATATTTAAGGAATTATGAGCATTTTAAAATAGGCTATTTTTCCTCTTTAAATATCTGCAATCAAAATGATGCTAAAAACCCCGAAATGTCAATATTTAAGGAGTTATGAGCATTTTAAAAAAGGCTATTTTTCCTCTTTAAATACCTGCAATCAAAATGATGGTAAAAACCCCGAAATGTCAATATTTAAGGAGTAATGAGCATTTTAAAATATACTATTTTTCCTCTTTAAATATCTGCAATCAAAATGATGCTAAAAACCCCGAAATGTCAATATTTAAGGAGTTATGAGCATTTTAAAATAGGCTATTTTTCCACTTTAAATATCTGCAATCAAAATGATGCTAAAAACCCCGAAATGTCAATATTTAAGGAGTTATGAGCATTTTAAAATAGGCTATTTTTTCTCTTTAAATACCTGCAATCAAAATGATGCTAAAAACCCCGAAATGTCAATATTTAAGGAGTTATGAGCATTTTAAAATATGCTATTTTTCCTCTTTAAATATCTGCAATCAAAATGATGCTAAAAACCCCGAAATGTCAATATTTAAGGAGTTATGAGCATTTTAAAATGGGCTATTTTTCCTCTTTGAATATCTGCAATCAAAATGATGCTAAGAACCCCGAAATGTCAATATTTAAGGAGTTATGAGCATTTTAAAATAGGCTATTTTTCCTCTTTAAATATCTGCAATCAAAATAATGCTAAAAACCCCGAAATGTCAATATTTAAGGAGTTATGAACATTTTAAAGTAGGCTATTTTTTCTCTTTAAATATCTGCAATCAAAATGATGCTAAGAACACCGAAATGTCAATATTTAAGGAGTTATGAGCATTTTAAAATAGGCTATTTTTCCTCTTTAAATATCTGCAATCAAAATGATGCTAAAAACCCCGAAATGTCAATATTTAAGGAGTTATGAGCATTTTAAAATAGGCTATTTTTCCTCTTTAAATATCTGCAATCAAAATGATGCTAAAAACCCCGAAATGTCAATATTTAAGGAGTTATGAGCATTTTAAAATAGGTTATTTTTCCTCTTTAAATATCTGCAATCAAAATGATGCTAAAAACCCCGAAATGTCAATATATAAGACGTTATGAGCATTTTAAAATAGGCCATTTTTCCTCTTTAAATATCTGCAATCAAAATGATGCTAAAAACCCCGAAATGTCAATATGTAAGGAGTTATGAGCATTTTAAAAAAGGCTATTTTTCCTCTTTAAATACCTGCAATCAAAATGATGCTAAAAACCCCGAAATGTCAATATTTAAGGAGTTATGAGCATTTTAAAATAGGCTATTTTTCCTCTTTAAATATCTGCTATCAAAATGATGCTAAGAACCCCGAAATGTCAATATTTAAGGAGTTATGAGCATTTTAAAATAGGCTATTTTTCCTCTTTAAATATCTGCAATCAAAATTATGCTAAAAACCCCGAAATGTCAATATTTAAGGAGTTATGAACATTTTAAAGTAGGCTATTTTTCCTCTTTAAATATCTGCACTCAAAATGATGCTAAGAACCCCGAAATGTCAATATTTAAGGAGTTATGAGCATTTTAAAATAGGCTAATTTTCCTCTTTAAATATCTGCAATCAAAATAATGCTAAAAACCCCGAAATGTCAATATTTAAGAAGTTATGAGCATTTTAAAATATGCTATTTTTCCTCTTTAAATATCTGCAATCAAAATGATGCTGAAAACCACGAAATGTCAATATTTAAGGAGTTATGAACATTTTAAAGTAGGCTATTATTCCTCTTTAAATATCTGCACTCAAAATGATGCTAAGAACCCCGAAATGTCAATATTTAAGGAGTTATGAGCATTTTAAAATAGGCTAATTTTCCTCTTTAAATATCTGCAATCAAAATAATGCTAAAAACCCCGAAATGTCAATATTTAAGAAGTTATGAGCATTTTAAAATATGCTATTTTTCCTCTTTAAATATCTGCAATCAAAATGATGCTAAAAACCCCGAAATGTCAATATTTAAGGAGTTATGAGCATTTTAAAATAGGTTATTTTTCCTCTTTAAATATCTGCATTCAAAATGATGCTAAAAACCCCGAAATGTCAATATATAAGACGTTATGAGCATTTTAAAATAGGCCATTTTTCCTCTTTAAATATCTGCAATCAAAATAATGCTAAAAACCCCGAAATGTCAATATGTAAGGAGTTATGAGCATTTTAAAAAAGGCTATTTTTCCTCTTTAAATACCTGCAATCAAAATGATGCTAAAAACCCCGAAATGTCAATATTTAAGGAGTTATGAGCATTTTAAAATAGGCTATTTTTCCTCTTTAAATATCTGCTATCTAAATGATGCTAAGAACCCCGAAATGTCAATATTTAAGGAGTTATGAGCATTTTAAAATAGGCTATTTTTCCTCTTTAAATATCTGCAATCAAAATGATGCTAAAAACCCCGAAATGTCAATATTTAAGGAGTTATGAGCATTTTAAAATAGGCTATTTTTCCTCTTTAAATATCTGCAATCAAAATGATGCTAAAAACCCCGAAATGTCAATATTTAAGGAGTTATGAGCATTTTAAAATAGGCTATTTTTCCTCTTTAAATATCTGCAATCAAAATGATGCTAAAAACCCCGAAATGTCAATATTTAAGTAGTTATGAGCATTTTAAAATATGCTATTTTTCCTCTTTTAATATCTGCAATCAAAATGTTTATGTTTATATTTAAGGAGTTATGAGCATTTTAAAAAAAGGCTATTTTTCCTCTTTAAATACCTGCAATCAAAATGATTTTAAAAACCCCGAAATGTCAATATTTAAGGAGTAATGAGCATTTTAAAATATGCTATTTTTCCTCTTTAAATATCTGCAATCAAAATGATGCTAAAAACCCCGAAATGTCAATATTTAAGGAGTTATGAGCATTTTAAAATAGGATATTTTTCCTCTTTAAATATCTGCAATCAAAATAATGCTAAAAACCCAGAAATGTAAATATTTAAGGAGTTATGAGCATTCTAAAATAGGCTATTTTTCCTCTTTAAATATCTGCAATCAAAATGATGCTAAAAACCCCGAAATGTCAATATTTAAGGAGTTATGAGAATTTTAAAAAATGCTATTTTTCCTCTTTAAATATCTGCAATCAAAATGATGCTAAAAACCCCGAAATGTCAATATTTAAGGAGTTATGAGCATTTTAAATAGGCTATTTTTCCTCTTTAAATGTCTGCAGTCAAAATGATGCTAAAAACCCCGAAATGTCAATATTTAAGGAGTTATGAGCATTCTAAAATAGGCTATTCTTCCTCTTTAAATATCTGCAATCAAAATGATGCTAAAAACCCCGAAATGTCAATATTTAAGGAGTTATGAGCATCTTAAAATAGGCTATTTTTCCTCTTTAAGTATCTGCAATCAAAATGATGCTAAAAACCCCGAAATGTCAATATTTAAGGAGTTATGAGCATTTTAAAATAGACTGTTTTTCCTCTTTAAATATCTGCAATCAAAATGATGCTGAAAACCCCGAAATGTCAATATTTAAGGAGTTATGAGCATTCTAAAATAGGCTATTTTTCCTCTTTAAATATCTGCAATCAAAATGATGCTAAAAACCCCGAAATGTCAATATTTAAGGAGTTATGAGCATTTTAAAATATGATATTTTTCCTCTTTAAATATCTGCAATCAAAATGATGCTAAAAACCCCGAAATGTCAATATTTAAGGAGTTATGAGCATTTTAAAAAATGCTATTTTTCCTCTTTAAATATCTGCAATCAAAATGATGCTAAAAACCCCGAAATGTCAATATTTAAGGAGTTATGAGCATTTTAAATAGGCTATTTTGCCTCTTTAAATATCTGCAATCAAAATGATGCTAAAAACCCCGAAATGTCAATATTTAAGGAGTTATGAGCATCTTAAAATAGGCTATTTTTCCTCTTTAAATATCTGCAATCAAATGATGCTAAAAACCCCGTAATGTCAATATTTAAGGAGTTATGAGCATCTTAAAAAAGGTTATTTTTCCTCTTTAAATATCTGCAATCAAAATGATGCTAAAAACCCCGAAATGTCAATATTTAAGGAGTTATGAGCATCTTAAAATAGGCTAATTTTCCTCTTTAAATATCTGCAATCAAAATGATGCTAAAAACCCCGAAATGTCAATATTTAAGGAGTTATGAGCATTTTAAATAGGCTATTTTTCCTCTTTAAATGTCTGCAATCAAAATGATGCTAAAAACCCCGAAATGTCAATATTTAAGGAGTTATGAGCATCTTAAAATAGGCTATTTTCCTCTTTAAATATCTGCAATCAAAATGATGCTAAAAACCCCGAAATGTCAATATTTAAGGAGTTATGAGCATTTTAAAATAGGCTGTCTTTCCTCTTTAAATATCTGCAATCAAAATGATGCTAAAAACCCCGAAATGTCAATATTTAAGGAGTTATGAGCATTCTAAAATAGGCTATTTTTCCTCTTTAAATATCTGCAATCAAAATGATGCTAAAAACCCCGAAATGTCAATATTTAAGGAGTTATGAGCATTTTAAAATATGCTATTTTTCCTCTTTAAATATCTGCAATCAAAATGATGCTAAAAACCCCGAAATGTCAATATTTAAGGAGTTATGAGCATTTTAAAAAATGCTATTTTTCCTCTTTAAATATCTGCAATCAAAATGATGCTAAAAACCCCGAAATGTCAATATTTAAGGAGTTATGAGCATTTTAAATAGGCTATTTTTCCTCTTTAAATATCTGCAATCAAATTGACGCTAAAAACCCCGAAATGTCAATATTTAAGGAGTTATGAGCATTCTAAAATAGGCTATTTTTCCTCTTTAAATATCTGCAATCAAATGATGCTAAAAACCACGAAATGTCAATATTTAAGGAGTTATGAGCATCTTAAAATAGGCTATTTTTCCTCTTTAAATATCTGCAATCAAAATGATGCTAAAAACCCCGAAATGTCAATATTTAAGGAGTTATGAGCATCTTAAAATAGGCTGTTTTTCCTCTTTAAATATCTGCAATCAAAATGATGTTAAAAACCCCGAAATGTCAATATTTAAGGAGTTATGAGCATCTTAAAATAAGCTGTTTTTCCTCTTTAAATATCTGCAATCAAATTGATGCTAAAAACCCCGAAATGTCAATATTAAGGAGTTATGAGCATTTTAAAATAGGCTGTTTTTCCTCTTTAAATATCTGCAATCAAAATGATGCTAAAAACCCCGAAATGTCAATATTTAAGGAGTTATGAGCATTCTAAAATAGGCTATTTTTCCTCTTTAAATATCTGCAATCAAAATGATGCTAAGAACCCCGAAATGTCAATATTTAAGGAGTAATGAGCATTTTAAAATATGCTATTTTTCCTCTTTAAATATCTGCAATCAAAATGATGCTAAGAACCCCGAAATGTCAATATTTAAGAAGTTATGAGCATTTTAAAATATGCTATTTTTCCTCTTTAAATATCTGCAATCAAAATGATGCTAAAAACCCCGAAATGTCAATATTTAAGGAGTTATGAGCATCTTAAAATAGGCTATTTTTCCTCTTTAAATATCTGCAATCAAAATGATGCTAAAAACCCCGAAATGTCAATATTTAAGGAGTTATGAGCATTTTTAAATAGGCTGTTTTTCCTCTTTAAATATCTGCAATCAAAATGATGCTAAGAACCCCGAAATGTCAATATTTAAGGAGTTATGAGCATTTTAAAATATGCTATTTTTCCTCTTTAAATATCTGCAATCAAAATGATGCTAAAAACCCCGAAATGTCAATATTTAAGGAGTTATGAGCATCTTAAAATAGGCTATTTTTCCTCTTTAAATATCTGCAATCAAAATGATGCTAAAAACCCCGAAATGTCAATATTTAAGGAGTTATGAGCATTTTAAAATAGGCTGTTTTTCCTCTTTAAATATCTGCAATCAAAATGATGCTAAAAACCCCGAAATGTCAATATTTAAGGAGTTATGAGCATTTTAAAATATGCTATTTTTCCTCTTTAAATATCTGCAATCAAAATGATGCTAAGAACCCCGAAATGTCAATATTTAAGGAGTTATGAGCATTTTAAAATATGCTATTTTTCCTCTTTAAATATCTGCAATCAAAATGATGCTAAAAACCCCGAAATGTCAACATTTAAGGAGTAATGAACATTTTAAAATATGCTATTTTTCCTCTTTAAATATCTGCAATCAAAATGATGCTAAAAACCCCGAAATGTCAATATTTAAGGAGTTATGAGCATTTTAAAATATGCTATTTTTCCTCTTTAAATATCTGCAATCAAAATGATGCTAAAAACCCCGAAATGTCAATATTTAAGGAGTTATGAGCATTTTAAAATATGCTATTTTTCCTCTTTAAATATCTGCAATCAAAATGATGCTAAAAACCCCGAAATGTCAATATTTAAGGAGTTATGAGCATCTTAAAATAGGCTATTTTTCCTCTTTAAATATCTGCAATCAAAATGATGCTAAAAACCCCGAAATGTCAATATTTAAGGAGTTATGAGCATTCTAAAATAGGCTATTTTTCCTCTTTAAATATCTGCAATCAAAATGATGCTAAAAACCCCGAAATGTCAATATTTAAGGAGTTATGAGCATTTTAAAATATGCTATTTTTCCTCTTTAAATATCTGCAATCAAAATGATGCTAAAAACCCCGAAATGTCAATATTTAAGGAGTTATGAGCATTTTAAAATAGGCTATTTTCCTCTTTAAATATCTGCAATCAAAATGATGCTAAAAACCCCGAAATGTCAATATTTAAGGAGTTATGAGCATTTTAAAAAATGCTATTTTTCCTCTTTAAATACCTGCAATCAAAATTATGCTCAAAACCCCGAAATGTCAATATTTAAGGAGTAATGAGCATTTTAAAATATGCTATTTTTCCTCTTTAAATATCTGCAATCAAAATGATGCTAAAAGACCCGAAATGTCAATATTTAAGGAGTTATGAGCATTTTAAAATAGGCTATTTTTCCTCTTTAAATATCTGCAATCAAAATTATGCTCAAAACCCCGAAATGTCAATATTTAAGGAGTTATGAGCATTTTAAAATATGCTATTTTTCCTCTTTAAATATCTGCAATCAAAATGATGCTAAAAGCCCCGAAATGTCAATATTTAAGGAGTTATGAGCATTTTAAAATAGGCTATTTTTCCTCTTTAAATATCTGCAATCAAATTGATGCTAAAAACCCCGAAATGTCAATATTTAAGGAGTTACGAGCTTTCTAAAATAGGCTATTTTCCACTTTAAATATCTGCAATCAAAATGATGCTAAAAACCCCGAAATGTCAATATTTAAGGAGTTATGAGCATTCTAAAATAGGCTATTTTTCCTCTTTAAATATCTGCAATCAAAATGATGCTAAAAACTCCGAAATGTCAATATTTAAGGAGTTATGAGCATTTTAAAATAGGCTATTTTTCCTCTTTAAATATCTGCAATCAAAATGATGCTAAAAGCCCCGAAATGTCAATATTTAAGGAGTTATGAGCATTTTAAAAAATGCTATTTTTCCTCTTTAAATACCTGCAATCAAAATGATGCTAAAAACCCCGAAATGTCAATATTTAAGGAGTTATGAACATTTTAACGTAATCTATTTTTCCTCTTTAAATATCTGCAATCAAAATTATGCTAAGAACCCCGAAATGTCAATATTTAAGGAGTTATGAGCATTTTAAAATAGGCTATTTTTCCTCTTTAAATATCTGCAATCAAAATGATGCTAAAAACCCCGAAATGTCAATATTTAAGGAGTTATGAGCATTAAAATATGCTATTTTTCCTCTTTAAATATCTGCAATCAAAATGATGCTAAGAACCCCGAAATGTCAATATTTAAGGAGTAATGAGCATTTTAAAATAGGCTATTTTTCCTCTTTAAATATCTGCAATCAAATTGATGCTAAAAACCCCGAAATGTCAATATTTAAGGAGTTACGAGCTTTTTAAAATAGGCTATTTTCCACTTTAAATATCTGCAATCAAAATGATGCTAAAAACCCCGAAATGTCAATATTTAAGGAGTTATGAGCATTTTAAAATAGGCTGTTTTTTCCTCTTTAAATATCTGCAATCAAAATGATGCTAAAAACCCCGAAATGTCAATATTTAAGGAGTTATGAGCATTTTAAAATAGGCTATTTTTCCTCTTTAAATACCTGCAATCAAAATGATGCTAAAAACCCCGAAATGTCAATATTTAAGGAGTTATGAGCATTTTAAAATAGGCTATTTTTCCTCTTTAAATATCTGCAATCAAAATGATGCTAAAAACCCCGAAATGTCAATATTTAAGGAGTTATGAACATTTTAACGTAATCTATTTTTCCTCTTTAAATATCTGCAATCAAAATAATGCTAAGAACCCCGAAATGTCAATATTTAAGGAGTTATGAGCATTTTAAAATAGGCTATTTTTCCTCTTTAAATATCTGCAATCAAAATGATGCTAAAAACCCCGAAATGTCAATATTTAAGGAGTTACGAGCTTTTTAAAATAGGCTATTTTCCACTTTAAATATCTGCAATCAAAATGATGCTAAAAACCCCGAAATGTCAATATTTAAGGAGTTATGAGCATTTTAAAATAGGCTGTTTTTCCTCTTTAAATATCTGCAATCAAAATGATGCTAAAAACCCCGAAATGTCAATATTTAAGGAGTTATGAGCATTTTAAAATAGGCTATTTTTCCTCTTTAAATGTCTGCAATCAAAATGATGCTAAAAGCCCCGAAATGTCAATATTTAAAGAGTTATGAGCATTTTAAAATAGGCTATTTTTCCTCTTTAAATACCTGCAATCAAAATGATGCTAAAAACCCCGAAATGTCAATATTTAAGGAGTTATGAGCATTTTAAAATAGGCTATTTTTCCTCTTTAAATATCTGCAATCAAAATGATGCTAAAGACCCCGAAATGTCAATATTTAAGGAGTTATGAGCATTTTAAAAAAGACTATTTTTCCTTTTTAAATACCTGCAATCAAAATGATGCTAAAAACCCCGAAATGTCAATATTTAAGGAGTTATGAGCATTTTAAATAGGCTATTTTTCCTCTTTAAATATCTGCAATCAAAATGATGCTAAAAACCCCGAAATGTCAATATTTAAGGAGTTATGAGCATTTTAAAATAGGCTATTTTTCCTCTTTAAATATCTGCAATCAAAATAATGCTAAAAACCCTGAAATGTCAATATTTAAGTAGTTATGAGCATTTTAAAATATGATATTTTTCCTCTTTTAATATCTGCAATCAAAATGATTTTAAAAACCCCGAAATGTCAATATTTAAGGAGTAATGAGCATTTTAAAATATGCTATTTTTCCTCTTTAAATATCTGCAATCAAAATGATGCTAAAAACCCCGAAATGTCAATATTTAAGGAGTTATGAGCATTTTAAAATAGGCTATTTTTCCTCTTTAAATATCTGCAATCAAAATGATGCTAAAAACCCCGAAATGTCAATATTTAAGGAGTTATGAGCATTTTAAAAAGGCTATTTTTCCTCTTTAAATACCTGCAATCAAAATGATGCTAAAAACCATGAATGTCAATATTTAAGGAGTAATGAAAAAACCCCGAAATGTCAATATTTAAGGAGTTATGAGCATTTTAAAATAGGCTATTTTTCCTCTTTAAATATCTGCAATCAAAATGATGCTAAAAACCCCGAAATGTCAATATTTAAGAAGTTATGAGCATTTTAAAATAGGCTATTTTTCCTCTTTAAATATCTGCAACCAAAATGATGCTAAAAACCCCGAAATGTCAATATTTAAGGAGTTATGAGCATTTTAAAATAGGCTATTTTTCCTCTTTAAATATCTGCAATCAAAATGATGCTAAAAACTCCGAAATGTCAATATTTAAGAAGTTATGAGCATTTTAAAATAGGCTATTTTTCCTCTTTAAATATCTGCAATCAAAATGATGCTAAAAACCCCGAAATATCAATATTTAAGGAGTTATGAGCATCTTAAAAAAGGCTATTTTTCCTCTTTAAATACCTGCAATCAAAATGATGCTAAAAACCATGAAATGTCAATATTTAAGGAGTAATGAGCATTTTAAAATATGCAATTTTTCCTCTTTAAATATCTGCAATCAAAATGATGCTAAAAACCCCGAAATGTCAATATTTAAGGAGTTATGAGCATTTTAAAATAGGCTATTTTTCCTCTTTAAATGTCTGCAATCAAAATTATGCTAAAAACCCCGAAATGTCAATATTTAAGGAGTTATGAGCATTTTAAAATAGGCTATTTTTCCTCTTTAAATATCTGCAATCAAAATGATGCTAAAAACCCCGAAATTTCAATATTTAAGGAGTTATGAGCATCTTAAAATAGGCCATTTTTCCTCTTTAAATATCTGCAATCAAAATGATGCTAAGAACCCCGAAATGTCAATATTTAAGGAGTAATGAGCATTTTAAAATATGCTATTTTTCCTCTTTAAATATCTGCAATCAAAATGATGCTAAGAACCCCGAAATGTCAATATTTAAGGAGTTATGAGCATTTTAAAAAAGGCTATTTTTCCTCTTTAAATACCTGCAATCAAAATGATGCTAAAAACCCCGAAATGTCATTATTTAAGGAGTAATGAGCATTTTAAAATATGCTATTTTTCCTCTTTAAATATCTGCAATCAAAATGATGCTAAAAACCCCGAAATGTCAATATTTAAGGAGTTATGAGCATTTTAAAATAGGCTATTTTTCCTCTTTAAATATCTGCAATCAAAATGATGCTAAAAACCCCGAAATGTCAATATTTAAGGAGTTATGAGCATTCTAAAATAGGCTATTTTTCCTCTTTAAATATCTGCAATCAAAATGATGCTAAAAACCCCGAAATGTCAATATTTAAGGAGTTATGAGCATTTTAAAATATGCTATTTTTCCTCTTTAAATATCTGCAATCAAAATGATGCTAAAAACCCCGAAATGTCAATATTTAAGTTTTAAAAAATGCTATTTTTCCTCTTTAAATATCTGCAATCAAATTGATGCTAAAAACACCGAAATGTCAATATTTAAGGAGTTATGAGCATTTTAAAATAGGCTATTTTTCCACTTTAAATATCTGCAATCAAAATGATGCTAAAAACCCCGAAATGTCAATATTTAAGGAGTTATGAGCATTTTAAAATAGGCTATTTTTCCTCTTTAAATATCTGCAATCAAAATGATGCTAAAAACTCCGAAATGTCAATATTTAAGGAGTTATGAGCATTTTAAAATATGCTATTTTTCCTCTTTAAATATCTGCAATCAAAATGATGCTAAAAACCCCGAAATGTCAATATTTAAGTTTTAAAAAATGCTATTTTTCCTCTTTAAATATCTGCAATCAAATTGATGCTAAAAACACCGAAATGTCAATATTTAAGGAGTTATGAGCATTTTAAAATAGGCTATTTTTCCTCTTTAAATATCTGCAATCAAAATGATGCTAAAAACCCCGAAATGTCAATATTAAGTTTTAAAAAATGCTATTTTCCTCTTTAAATATCTGCAATCAAATTGATGCTAAAAACACCGAAATGTCAATATTTAAGGAGTTATGAGCATTTTAAAATAGGCTATTTTTCCTCTTTAAATATCTGCAATCAAAATGATGCTAAAAACCCCGAAATGTCAATATTTAAGGAGTTATGAGCATTCTAAAATAGGCTATTTTTCCTCTTTAAATATCTGCAATCAAAATGATGCTAAAAACCCCGAAATGTCCATATTTAAGGAGTTATGAGCATTTTAAAATATGCTATTTTTCCTCTTTAAATATCTGCAATCAAAATGATGCTAAAAACCCCGAAATGTCAATATTTAAGTTTTAAAAAATGCTATTTTTCCTCTTTAAATATCTGCAATCAAATTGATGCTAAAAACACCGAAATGTCAATATTTAAGGAGTTATGAGCATTTTAAAATAGGCTATTTTTCCACTTTAAATATCTGCAATCAAAATGATGCTAAAAACCCCGAAATGTCAATATTTAAGGAGTTATGAGCATTTTAAAATAGGCTATTTTCCTCTTTAAATATCTGCAATCAAAATGATGCTAAAAACTCCGAAATGTCAATATTTAAGGAGTTATGAGCATTTTAAAATAGGCTATTTTCCTCTTTAAATATCTGCAATCAAATGATGCTAAAAACCCCGAAATGTCAATATTTAAGTTTTAAAAAATGCTATTTTTCCTCTTTAAATATCTGCAATCAAATTGATGCTAAAAACACCGAAATGTCAATATTTAAGGAGTTATGAGCATTATAAAATATGCTATTTTTCCTCTTAAATATCTGCAATCAAAATGATGCTAAAAACCCCGAAATGTCAATATTTAAGTTTTAAAAAATGCTATTTTTCCTCTTTAAATATCTGCAATCAAATTGATGCTAAAAACACCGAAATGTCAATATTTAAGGAGTTATGAGCATTTTAAAATAGGCTATTTTTCCTCTTTAAATATCTGCAATCAAAATGATGCTAAAAACCCCGAAATGTCAATATTTAAGGAGTTATGAGCATTTTAAAATAGGCTATTTTTCCTCTTTAAATATCTGCAATCAAAATGATGCTAAGAACCCCGAAATGTCAATATTTAAGGAGTTATGAGCATTTTAAAAAAGGCTATTTTTCCTCTTTAAATACCTGCAATCAAAATGATGCTAAAAACCCCGAAATGTCAATATTAAGGAGTAATGAGCATTTTAAAATATGCTATTTTTCCTCTTTAAATATCTGCAATCAAAATGATGCTAAAAACCCCGAAATGTCAATATTTAAGGAGTTATGAGCATTTTAAAATAGGCTATTTTTCCTCTTTAAATATCTGCAATCAAAATGATGCTAAAAACCCCGAAATGTCAATATTTAAGGAGTTATGAGCATTTTAAAATAGGCTATTTTTCCTCTTTAAATATCTGCAATCAAAATGATGCTAAAAACCCCGAAATGTCAATATTTAAGGAGTTATGAGCATTTTAAAATAGGCTATTTTTCCTCTTTAAACATCTGCAATCAAAATAATGCTAAAAAGCCTGAAATGTCAATATTTAAGGAGTTATGAGCATTTTAAAAAAGGCTATTTTTCCTCTTTAAATACCTGCAATCAAATGATGCTAAAACAATGAAATGTCAATATTTAAGGAGTTATGAGCATTTCAAAATAGGCTATTTTTCCTCTTTAAATATCTGCAATCAAATGATGCTAAAAACCCCGAAATGTCACTATTTAAGGAGTTATGAGCATTTTAAAATATGCTATTTTTCCTCTTTAAATATCTGCAATCAAAATGATGCTTAAAAACCCCGAAATGTCAATATTTAAGGAGTTATGAGCATTTTAAAATAGGCTATTTTTCTATCTTGCTATTATTTAAGGAGTTATGAGCATTTTAAAATAGGCTCTTTTTCCTCTTTAAATATCTGCAATCAAAATGATGCTAAAAACCCCGAAATGTCAATATTAAGGAGTTATGAGCATTTTAAATAGGCTATTTTTCCTCTTTAAATATCTGCAATCAAAATGATGCTACAAAACCCCGAAATGTCAATATTTAAGGAGTCATGAGCATTTTAAAATAGGCTATTTTTCCTCTTTAAATATCTGCAATCAAAATGATGCTAAAAACCCCGAAATGTCAATATTTAAGGAGTTATGAGCATTTTAAAATAGGCTATTTTTCCTCTTTAAATTCTGCAATCAAAATGATGCTAAAAACCCCGGAATGTCAATATTTAAGGAGTATGAGCATTTTAAAATAGGCTGTTTTTTCCTCTGTTAAATATCTGCAATCAAAATGATGCTAAAAAACCCCGAAATGTCAATATTTAAGGAGTTATGAGCATTTTAAAATAGGCTATTTTTCCTCTTTAAATATCTGCAATCAAAATGATGCTAAAAACCCCCGAAATGTCAATATTAAGGAGTTATGAGCATTTTTAAAATAGGCTATTTTTCCTCTTTAAAAATCTGCATCAAAATGATGCTAAAAACCCCGAAAGTGTCAATATTTTACGGAGTTATGAGCATTTTAAAATAGGCTATTTTTCCCTCTTTAATATCTGCAATCAAAATGATGCTAATAAAAACCCGAAAATGTCAATATTTAAGGAGTTATGAGCATTTAAAATATGCTATTTTTCCCTTTAAATATCTGAATCAAAATGATGCTAAAACCCCGAAATGTCAAATTTAAGGAGTTTGAGACATTTTTAAAATAGGCTATTTTCCTCTTTAAATATCTGCAATCAAAATGATGCTAAAAAACCCCGAAATGTCAATATTTAAGGAGGTATGAGCATTTTAAA